>NC_092707.1:172724972-172926797 GCF_047496885.1 Scyliorhinus torazame | reverse complement strand
ACCCAGTCGATGAACCCCCCCCCCCCCCCCCCCCCCCCCCACCCCCAAACCCGAACCGTCCTAGTACCTCACACAGATAATCCACTCAACCCAGTCAAAAGCCTTTTTGGCATCCATGGCTACGACTATCTCTACCTCCCTACTCTCCGGGGGCATCGTAATCACATTGAGCAGCCTTCGTGTTGGCCACCAGCTGCCTCCCCTTTACAAACCCGGCTTGGTCCTCCACAATTACATCCGGCACACAGCCCTCAATTCTGGTCACCAAAATCTTGGCCAGTAACTTGCCGTCTACGTTGATCAAAGAGATCGGCCTGTCTGACCCACAGGCCTCCGGGACCTTATCCCGTTTCAGAATGAGCGAGATGGTGGCCTGCGACATCGTCGGGGGTAAACTCCCTCTGTCTCTTGCCTCGTTAAAGACCCTGACCAGCACCGGCCCCACTATCCCGGCAAATTTTTTTGTAAATCTCCACCGGATACCCGTCCGGCCCCGGGGCTTTACCCGACTGCATGACCTTCAGGCCCCCCAACACCTCTTCGATCCTGACCAGGGCCCCCAGTCCATCCACCAACCCCCACCCTTGGGAAGGTCAGTCCGTCCAAGAATCGCCTAATTTCTCCCCCCCCCCCCCACCCCCACCCCACCCCGGTCCCCCGGGGTGGTTCCGAAGTGTACAGCTTCCTATAAAAGTCCCTAAAGATGACTTCCGGTTGCAGCGATGCACTGCTAAGCCGCACGTTTCGGCAGCTCCCGTTCTAACGGACTTTTGGGCTCTTTTCGGGAGCCCCAACGGAAATTTCTTTAGACCAAGCCCAGAGTGGGGTGACGAAGGAAGATCCCTCCCCGCCCCCCCCCCACCCCCGTGTGTGTATGGAAAGGACCAGTGGTAGTGGCCAGATTGCGAAGGATCCTTTGGAGCAGCGGCAGAGAAGAGAAGGGAGAAGCAAGATGGTGGCGGATGGAGCCCAGACGGCATGGGGGCCCGGACCAGCAGGAATTCCACCGACGATGTGTGGAGGAACTAAAGAAAGAGGTGCTGGCGCCGATGTTATTGGCAATCAAGGGACTAAAGGAAACACAAAAGGTCCAGGCGATAGAGCTCCGTGGAGTGAAGGCAAAGGCAGCCGAGAATGAGGAGGAGATAAAAGGCATGGTGGTAAAAACGGAGACGCATGAGGCGCTACATAAGAGATGCATAGAAAGGCTGGAAGCCCTGGAGAACAGCTAGAGGAGGAAGAACCTACGGATTTTAGGTCTCCCTGAAGGAGCAGAGGGAGCTGATGTTGGGGCTTATGTGAGCACGATGCTCCATACGCTAATGGGAGCTGAGGCCCCAACTGGCCCCCTGGAGGTGGAAGGAGCGTACCGGGTCCTTGTGAGAAGACCAAAGGCGGGTGAAATACCAAGGGCGATAGTGGTGAGATTCCACCGCTTCATGGACAGAGAGGCGATCCTGAACTGGGCCAAGAAGGTATGGAGTAGCAAGTGGGAGAATGCGGTGATACGAGTGTATCAGGACTGGAGTGCGGAGGTGGCGAGAAGGAGGGCGAGTTTTAATCGGGCCAAGGCGGTGCTTCACAGCAAGAAAATAAAATTTGGGATGATGCAGCCGGCGCGATTGTGGGTCACGCATCAGGGCAAGCACCACTACTTCAAAATGGCAGATGAGGCATTGACCTTCATTCAAGAAGAGAAACTGGACTAGATTTGAGAGTTTGATGTTGGGGGGGGAAGCAACGAGGTGGTGGTACAGGAAAGTAAAGTGGGGAAAGGGGAGGTATATTATACAGCAATGTTGGATGGGGAATTTCTCTCCCCCTGATGGGGGGGGCACGAAGAAATGTGGACGCCAGTGGGAAAAAGGGACAGAGAGGGGGAATGAGGGAGCTGCGCCACAGGGGGCGGGGCCGATAGGACAGCACAGGGTTTCCCCGCGCTATGGAGATGATGGAGGGAAGATAGGCGCAGGAAGGAAGAGAGCCCCCACACGCAGGGAGGTCAAAGAGAGAACGGGGGAAGCTGGGGTCAGCTAGAGTTAGCTGACTTTCGGAAGCATTATGTGGGGAGTAACCATGCTAGAGGGGGATCTAGCGGGGGGGGGGGGGGGGGGCTAACTGGGTTGCTGCTGCAAGGGGGAGCTGGCAAGAGAAGAGGTGGTCGGAACGGGAAGGCGCCGCCTGGGGGACAGATGGGTGCGTGGGACCTGGACCGGGGGGCGGGGGATGGCCCAGCAAAGGGGATGGCTAGTCGGCGGGGGGGGGGGGGGGGGGGGGGGGGGGGCGCGAGTGGCCCCCAATCTGGCTGATCACGTGGAATGTGAGAGGCCAATAAGAGGGCCCGGGTGTTCGCGCACTTAAAGAGACTGAAGGCGGACGTAGTCATGCTCCAGGAGACGCGCCCGAAGGTGGCGGATCAGGTTAGGTTAAGAAAAGGATGGGTGGGACAGGTATTCCACTCAGGGTTGGACGCGAAAAACAGGGGGGTGGCGATAGTGGTGGGGAAACGGGTATCGTTCGAGGCTAAGAATATAGTGGTGGATAACGGGGGCAGATATGCGATGGTGAGTGGTAGATTGCAGGGAGAGGCGGTCGTGCTGGTGAATGTATATGCCCCGAACTGGGATGACGTGGGATTCATGAAGCGGATGCTGGGACGTTTCCCGGACCTGGAGGTGGGAAGCTTGGTAATGGGGGGGGGGGGTGGGGGGGGGGTGGGGGGGGGTGGTGGGGGGGGGGGGGGGTGGGGGGGGGGGGGGGGGGAGACGACTTCAACACTGCTGGATCCAGGGCTAGACCGGTCTAGATCCAGGACCGGGAGAAGACCGGCAGCAGCCAAGGTGCTTAGGGGATTTATGGAACAAATGGGGGGAGTGGATCCGTGGAGGTTTGCCAGGCCGTTGGCTAAAGAGTTTTCCTTTTTCTCCCACGTCCACAAGGTATATTCCCGAATAGACTTCTTTGTTATGAGTAGGGCACTGACCTCGAAGGTGACAGGATTGGAGTATTCGACCATAGCCGTTTCAGACCACGCCCCGCATTGGGTGGATCTGGAACTAGGAGAGGAGAGGGAGCAGAGCCCACTCTGGCGACTGGATGTGGGACTATTGGCGGATGAGGGGCTCTGTGGAAGGGTGCGGGGGTGTATTGAGAGAAACCTGGAGGTCAATGACGATGGTGAGGTTCAGGTGGGGGTAGTGTGGGAGGCGCTGAAGGCAGTGGTTAGAGGAGAGCTGATCTCCATTAGAGCCCACAAGGAGAAACAAGAGGGCAAAGAAAGGGAGAGATTAGTGGGGGAGATTTTGAGGGTGGATAAAAGATATGCGGAGGCCCCAGACGAAGGACTACATAGAGAACGGCGAAGACTTCAGACGGAGTTTGACCTGCTGACCACAGGAAAGGCAGAGGCACAGTGGAGGAAGGCACCGGGGATGCAATATGAGTATGGGGAAAAGGCGAGCCGGCTGCTGGCCCACCAACTTCGTAAAAGGATAGCGGCGAGAGAGATTGGGGGAGTTAGGGATGAAACGGGAACTATGGAGCAGAGAGCAGGGAAGGTAAATGAGGTGTTTAAGACCTTTTATGAGAGGCTATACAAGTCCCAACCCCCCGGAGGGAAAAGAGGGAATGCTCCATTTTCTGGACCAACTAAGGTTCCCGAGGGTGGAGGAGCAGGGGGTGGCAGGTCTGGGGGCGCCAATCGAGGTGGACGAGGTGACTAAGGGACTGGGGAACATGCAGGCAGGGAAGGCCCCGGGACCAGACGAGTTTCCGGTGGAATTCTACAGGAAATATGTGGACCTGTTGGCCCCACTGCTGGCAAGAACCTTTAACGGGGCCAGTGAAGGGGGGATACTACCCCCGACAATGTCGGGGGCGACGATATCATTAATTCTGAAGCGGGATAAAGATCCGCTGCAATGCGGGTCATACAGGCCTATCTCACTCCTAAATGTAGATGCCAAATTGCTGGCGACAAGGATAGAGGATTGCGTCCCAGGGGTGGTGCAGGAAGACCAGACAGGGTTTGTAAAGGGGAGACAACTGAATGTTAACGTTCGACGGCTGCTGGGGGTGATGATGATGCCCCCACCGTAGGGGGAGGCAGAGATAGTGGCGGCCGGATGGATGCGGAGAAGGCATTCGATAGGGTGGAGTGGGACTATTTGTGGGAGGTGCTGAGGAGGTTTGGGTTCGGGGAGGGGTTTGTTACATGGGTCAGACTCCTATATGGGGCCCCAGTGGCAAGTGTAGTCACAAACCGGCAAAGATCGGGGTATTTTCGGCTACACAGGGAAACAAGACAGGGGTGTCCCCCATCCCCGTTACTGTTCGTGTTGGCAATTGAACCACTGGCCATAGCGTCGAGGGACTCTAAGAAGTGGAGGGGGGTGGTTAGAGGGGGAGAGGAGCATCGAGTGTCGCTCTCCGCTGATGACTTACTGCTATACGTTGCGGACCCTGTAGAGGGTATGCCAGAGGTTATGCAGATACGGAGGGAGTTTGGAGATTTCTCGGGATACAGGCTAAATATGGGGAAGAGCGAGCTTTTTGTAATACACCCCGGGGACCAGGGAAGAGGAATAGACGCTCTGCCGTTAAGGAGTGGAAAGGAGCTTCCGATATCTGGGGATCCAGGTAGCCAGGAACTGGGGAACTCTACACAGACTTAATCTGACGCGACTGGTGGAGCAGATGGAGGAGGACTTCAAGAGATGGGATATGTTGCCACTCTCATTGGCGGGCAGAGTGCAGGCGGTAAAAATGATGGTCCTCCTGAGGTTTCTTTTCGTGTTTCAGTGTCTCCCCAATCTGATCACAAAGGCCTTTTTCAAAAGAATAGACAGGAGCATTATGAGCTTTGTGTGGGCAGGGAAGACCCCGAGGGTAAAGAGGGGGTTCCTGCAGCGCAGTAGGGATAGAGGGGGACTGGCGCTGCCGAGCCTGAACGACTACTACTGGGCCGCCAATGTGGCGATGTTTTGTAAGTGGATGAGGGAGGGAGAGGGGGCGGCGTGGAAGAGGCTGGAGATGGCGTCCTGTAAAGGAACGAGCCTAAAGGCACTGGTGACGGCGCCGCTGCCGTTCTCCCCGAAAAGGTATACCACAAACCCAGTGGTGGTGGCAACCTTGAGGATCTGGGGGCAGTGGAGGCGACACAGGGGGGGTGACGGGTGCCTCGGTGTGGTCCCTGATTAGGAATAACCACAGGTTTGTCCCAGGAAGGATGGATGGGGGTTCCAGTGTTGGCAACGAGGAGGAATTAGGAAACTGAGGGATCTGTTTATAGACGGGACGTTTGCCAGTCTGGGAGCGCTGGAGGAAAAATATCAGTTGCCCCCGGGGAATATCTTCAGATATATGCAAGTGAGGGCGTTTACAAGGCAGCAGGTGAGGGAATTTCCGCTGCTCCCGACACAGGGGATCCAAGATAGAGTGATTTCCGGGGTATGGGTCGGGGAGGGCAAAGTGTCCGAAATATATCAGGAGATGAGAGACAAGGGGGAGGCGATGATAGAGGAGCTGAAGGGAAAATGGGAAGAAGAGCTGGGGGAGGAGATTGAGGAGGGGCTATGGGCTGATGCCCTAAGCAGGGTAAATTCCTCGTCTTCGTGTGCCAGGCTTAGCCTGATTCAATTTAAGGTTTTACACAGAGCACATGACGGGAGCAAGAACGAGCAGATTCTTCGGAATGGAGGACAGGTGTGGGAGGTGCTCGGGAAGCCGGGCGAACCACACACACATGTTCTGGTCGTGTCCGGCATTGAATGAGTACTGGGGGGGCGTGGCAAGGGTGATTTCAAAGGTGGTGAAGGTCCGGGTCAAGCCAGGCTGGGGGTTGGCTATATTTGGGGTAGCGGAAGAGCCGGGAGTGCAGGAGGCGAAAGAGGCCGATATTCTGGCCTTTGCGTCCCTAGTATGCGTCCCTAGTAGCCCGGCATAGGATCTTACTTATGTGGAAGGAAGAAAAACCCACCGGCGTGGAGGCCTGGATAAACGACATGGCAGGGTTCATAAAACTGGAACGAATAAAATTTGCGTTGAGAGGATCGGCTCAGGGGTTCTCCAGGCGGTGGCAACCGTTCCTTGACTATCTCGCGGAACGTTAAGGGAAGATAGATCGTCAGCAGCAGCAACCCGGGGGGGGGGGGGGGGGGGGAAAGAGGGAGAGAGGGGGGGGGGGGGGGGGGGGAAGAGCACTATTTTTTGTTATTTTGTTAGTTCACTATATTATTTAAATAATGTTATTCATTAGTTATTGTATTATTTTTATGTTGATTTGTAAAAACGGAAAAATTTTTGTTTGAAAAATTTAATAAAATATATATTTTTTTAAAAGTCCCTAAAGACTTTGTTCAGTCCTGCTGGATCACCCACTAGATTACCTACCCCATCCACTACCCTCCCTATTTCCCTAGCCGCTTTCCTCTTCCTCAGTTGCTGCGCAAGCATTCTACTGGCCTTCTCCCCATGCTCATAAATTGCGCCTTTTACCTTTCTAAGCTGCTCTACCGCCTTGCCTGTAGTCAGCACCCCAAATTCAGCCTGCAGCCTCTGTCGTTTCCTGAGTAACTCTGGCCTCGGGGATTCAGCGTAACTCCTGTCCGTCCGTAGAATTTCCTTAATCAGTCGGTCCGTCTCTGCCCTATCTGTCCTGTCCCTGTACGCCCGGATTGAAATCAGCTCCCCTCTCACCACTGCCTTCAGTGCCTCCCAGAGCACCGCTGCCGAGACTTCTCCAGTATCGTTCACCTGCAGGTAATTCTGCATGCACTTCCTCAGCCTCTCGCACACTGCCTCGTCCGCGGGTAGTTCAACTTCCAGCCTCCATGGTGGGCGCTGAAAGATGTCCTTACAAAACTGCAGGACTATCCAGTGCGGAGCATTGTCCGATATGGCAATTGCCGAATATTCTGCCCCCACCATTCCGGCCAGCAGGTCCCCGACTCACAGCAAAGTAGTCAATTCGGGAATACACCTTGTGGACGTGGGAGTAGTACGAGAACTCCCTCGTCGTCGGCCGTCTAAATCTCCACGGTTCTGCTTCCCCCATTTGCTCCATGAACCCGCTCAGTTCCCTTGCCATCGCTGGCACCCTGCCCATTCTGGAGCATGACCGCTCCAGGCTCGGGTCAGGACCGTATTAAAGTCCCCGCCCATGATCAACTTACGCGAATCCAAGTCGGGGATCTTCCCTAGCATCCTCCTAATAAAATCCACTTCGTCCCAATTAGGGACATACACACTGACCAGGACTACTCACCCCTTCGAGCTTACCCCTCACCATAACGAACCTGCCACCCCCATCCACGACTGTGTTCTCTGTCTCAAATTGTACCCTTTTATTAATCAGGATTGCAACCCCCCTCGTCTTAGAATCAATTATCATAGAATTTACAGTGCAGAAGGAGGCCATTCGGCCCATCGAGTCTGCACCGGCTCTTGGAAAGAGCACCCTACCCAAGGTCAACACCGCCACCCTATCCCCATAACCCAGTAACCCCACCCAACACTAAGGGCAATTTTGGACACTAAGGGCAATTTATCATGCCCAATCCACCTAACCTGCACATCTTTGGACTGTGGGAGGAAACCGGAGCACCCGGAGGAAACCCACGCACACACGGGGAGGATGTGCAGACTCCGCACAGACAGTGACCCAAGCCGGAATCGAACCTTGGACCCTGGAGCTGTGAAGCAATTGTGTTATCCACAAAGCTACCGTGCTGCCCCTGAATGAAGTCCCGAATGAAAGACCTGACTGACCCAGCCCTTCCTTAACCTAACCTGGTCTGCCACTTTCAGGTGCGTCTCCTGCAACAAGACTATGTCCGCCTTCAGAACCCGCAGATGCGCAAACACACGCGCCCTCTTCACTGGCCCGTTTAACCCTCTAACGTTCCATGTGATCAGCCTGGTTTGGGGGGGGGGCACTTCGCCCCCCCCCCCTTTGCATGAATAAATATTTTAAAAGCATCACATTCCCTAGTAAACAAACAGAAAAAACAGTGAAGAAACAGTCACTTTAGAAAAATAGTCGCCCAAAAAGCAGAACTAAATTCAAAGCCCTTCTCTTCACCCCCCCCCCCCCTCCCCTCCTCTAACAAGGTCCCTGCAAGACAGATCAACCTTTAACCGTGGGGTGTGGGGGGGGGGGGGGGGGGGAAGGTTGGGGGTTGGGGTGGGTGGGGTGTGGGGGTGCGTGGGGGTGCGTGTGGGGGGGGGGTGCGTGGGGGGTGGGGTGGGGACTGAAACTTGGTGCAGGAGCCAAGGTTCGACAGGTCACGGCCACGCTTGCTGGTCCCATCGGGGGGTGGGGGGGCGAAGGCGTTGGCTGGGCTAATGGTGGAAATGGGAGGGGGGACCCTTGGACGTTTCTGCACCCGAGGGAACGGGAGTACTCATTTTTCTCAGCAGTCCATAAGGTATACTCGCGGATCGACTTTTTCATGGTGGGGAAGGCTTTGCTGGCTGGGGTTAAGGGGTCTGAATACTCGGCAATTGTAGTGTCAGATCATGCTCCGCATTGGGTGGATATGGTACTGGAGAAGGGAGTAGCGCAGAGGCCAGGGTGGAAATTAGATGTGGGACTTTTGGGGGACCAAGGGTTCTGTCTGTGACAAAATTGAAAATATGCCGATGACTTGGTGTTATACGTGTCGGAACAGTGTGTCGATAGGGGGAATATTGGAGCTGCTTCGAGTGTTTGGGTCTTTGTCGGGGTACAAACTAAATCTAGATAAGAGTGAGTATTTTGTGGTGTCTCGTCCAGGGGTGGGGGCAGGGATGGGGGGGGCTGCCATTCCATCGGACAGGGACTCACTTTAGGTACCTGGGGTTGCAGGTTGCCTGGGAGTGGGGGTGGGGTGGGGGTGGGGGGGGCGCCGCAGGTACATTTCTAGTTTGGTGGGGAGAGTGAAAGCTGCTCTGGCAAGGTGGGATGGTCTCCCTCTGTCACTGGCGGGTTTGGTACAGGCGGTTAAAAATGAACGTGTTGCGATTTCTGTTTATTTTTCAATGCCTGACGATTTTCCTGCCAAAGGCTTTTTTCAGAGAGATTGAGGGAAAGATTACTTCATTCATATGGGGAGGGAAGGTGGCCAGAATTAGAAAGGTGCTGCTACAGAGGGGAAGGCAGGGGGTTTGGGTCTTCTGAACCTGATGTATTACAACTGGGCGGCGAATGTGGAGAAAGTGCAGAGCTGGGTCAGAGGGGTTAGAACATAGACCATTACAGCGCAGTACAGGCCCTTCGGCCCTCGATGTTGCGCCGACCTGTGAAGCCACTCTAAAGCCCATCTACGCTATTCCCTTATCGTCCATATGTCTATCCAATGACCATTTGAATGCCCTTAGTGTTGGCGAGTCCACTACTGTTGCAGGCAGGGCATTCCACGCCCTTACTACTTTCGGAGTAAAGAACCTACCTCTGACATCTGTCCTATATCTATCTCCCCTCAATATAAAGCTATGTCCCCGCGTGCTGGCCATCACCATCCGAGGAAAAAGGCTCTCACTGTCCACTCTATCCAATCCTCCAATCATCTTGTATGCCTCAATTAAGTCACCTCTTAACCTTCTTCTCTCTAACGAAAACAGCCTCAAGTCCCTCAGCCTTTCCTCATAAGATCTTCCCTCCATATCAGGCAACATTCTGGTAAATCTCCTCTGCACCCTTTAATGCTTCCACATCCTTCCTATAATGCGGTGACCAGAACTGTACGCAATACTCCAAATGCGGCCGCACCAGAGCTTTGTACAGCTGCAACATGACCTCATGGCTCCGAAACTCAATCCCTCTACCAATAAAAGCTAACACACCGTACGCCTTCTTAACAACCCTATCAACCTGGGTGGCAACTTTCAGGGATCTATGCACCTGGAGACAGAGATCTCTCTGCTCATCCACACTGCCAAGAATCTTACCATTAGCCCAGTACTCTGTCTTCCTGTTATTCCTTCCAAAATGAATTACCTCACACTTTTCTGCATTAAACTCCATTTGCCACCTCTCAGCCCAGCGCTGCAGCTCATCTATGTCCCTCTGTAACTTGTAACATCCTTCCGCACTGTCCACAACTCCACCGACTTTAGTGTCATCTGCAAATTTACTCACCCATCCTCCTATGCCCTCCTCCAGGTCATTTATAAAAATGACAAACAGCAGTGGCCCCAAAACAGATCCTTGTGGTACACCACTAGTAACTGGACTCCAGTCTGAACATTTCCCATCAACCACCACCCTTTTGTCTTCTTCCAGCTAGCCAATTTCCGATCCAAACTGCTAAATCACCCTGAATCCCATGCCTCCGTATTTTCTGTTGTAGCCTACCGTGGGGAACCTCATCAAATGCTTTACTGAAATCCATATACACCACATCAACTGCTTTACCCTCATCCACCTGTTTGGTCACCTTCTCAAAGAACTCAATAAGGTTTGTGAGGCACGACCTATCCTTCACAAAACCGTGTTGACTATCTCTAATCAAATTATTTCTTTCCAGATGATTATACATCCTATCTCTTATAAACCGTTCCAAGATTTTGCCCACAACAGAAGGCTCATTGGTCTATAGTTACCGGGGTTGTCTCTACTCCCCTTCTTGAACAAGGGGACAACATTTGCTATCCTCCAGTCTTCTGGCACTATTCCTGTAGACAAAGATGACTTAAAGATCAAAGTCAAAGGCTCAGCAATCTCCTCCCTAGCTTCCCAGAGAATCCTAGGATAAATCCCATCTGGCCCAGGGGACTTATCTATTTTCACACTTTCCAGAATTGCTAACACCTCCTCCTTATGAACCTCAAGCCCTTCTAGTCTAGTAGCCTGAATCTCAGTATTCTCCTCGACAACATTGTCTTTTTCCTATGTGAATACTGACAAAAAAATATTCATTTAGCACCTCTATCTCCTCGGACTCCAAGCACAACTTCCCACTACTGTCCTTGACTGGCCCTACTCTTACCCTAGTCATTCGTTTATTCCTGACATATCTATCGAAAGCTTTAGGGTTATCCTTGATCTTACCTGCCAAAGACTTCTCATGTCCCCTCCTGGCTCTTCTTAGCTCTCTCTTTAGGTCCTTCCTAGCTAACTTGTAATTTGATTCCCAGTGGGTCAGAATGGAGGAGAGTTTGTGCAGGGGGTCGGGATTGAAAGCACTAGCAACAGCGCCGCTCCCGTTGGCCCTGGGGAAATACTCAGGGAGTCCGGTAATAATAGCTTCATTGAGAATTTGGAGGCAGTTTCGCTAACACTTCGGATTGGGGGCAGGGTCAAGGGAAATGCCGATTCGGGGAAACCACAGATTTGAGCCAGGGAAGTGGGATGGAAATTTTCGGAAATGGGAGAAGTGGATTAAGACACTGAAAGATTTGTTTCTTCGGGGTCGGTTTGCAGGATTGAAGGAGCTGGAAGCGAAGTATGGGCTGGAGAAGGGGGAAATGTTTAGATGCACGCAGGTTCGAGATTTTGCCAGAAAGGAGATACAGAACTTCCCGGTGGAGCCGGCCTCCACATTGCTGGAGGAGGTGCTGGTGACAGGGGGACTGGAGAAGGGGGTAGTGTCGGCGATTTCCAGAGCTATTTTGGAAGAGGACAAGACACCACTGGAAGGGATCAAAGCAAAGTGGGAGGAAGAGTTGGGAGAGGATATGGAGGAGGGTTTCTGGTGTGAGGTGCTCCGGAGAGTGAACACCTCCACCTCGTGCGTGAGGTTGGGGCTGATGCAGGTGAAGGTGGTATACAGAGCACACCTCACGAGGGCGAGGATGAGACGATTCTTTGAAGGAGTAGAACGTTGCCGGGGGTGGGGTAGGCGCTAATCACGTTCATACGTTTTGCTCCTGTCCAAAGCTGGAGGATTACTGGAAGGAGGTTTTTTGGGTAATTTCTAAAGTGGTGCACGTGAAACTGGACCCGGGCCCCTGCGAGGCCATATTCGGGGTGTCAGACCAGCCAGGGTTGGAAACGGGTGCGGAGGCAGATATTGCAGATATTGCAGCCTTCGCCTCGTTGATTGCCCCACAGCGGATCCTGATGGGTTGGAAAACAACTTCTCCACACTGTGCCCTGACGTGGCGGGGGACCTGTTGGAATTATTGACTCTTGAGAAGGTTCAGTTTGAACTGAGGGGAAGGATGGAGGAGTTCTACAATTCATGGGCATTATTCATTATGCACTTTGAAGAACTGGGTAACATTGAACATTAGTTGGGAGGGTGGGGGAGCTGTTTGTGTTAATGGTGACTATGGGTGATTCCTGATTCCTTTTTGTCATTTATGTGAACATGCGGGCCAATGTCTGAGGTTTGGTGGGAAGATGGGATCGTTGTTATTGATATGGGGATTGACATATTTGTTACTGATTATTGTTGGTGGGTGTAAATTTGGGAGAAAATGTGAAAAAGGAGAAAGAAAATTTAAAAAAAACAACTCAATATTACCTATGTCAAATTCTACCATGGGACTTTTGATTAACTCTGGATTCCATTCTATTGTCGTCTTTTTTAAAAATTCATTTACGGGATGTGGGCATCACTGGTTAGGCCAGCATTTATTGCCCATCCCTCCCTAGTTGCCCTTCAGAAGGTGGTGGTGAGCTGCCTTCTTAAACTACAGCAATCCATGTGGTGTACATCTACTGTGCTACTCCCAAGTATCTGCTGCTTTTGTCCTTCTCGATGGAAGTGGGTTTGGAAGATTTTCCCCAAATACTACCTGAATGTTGCTATACAATTAAGCCCAGGTTTTATCTGCTGCTCCATACTCCAGCTGATCACTTCTATTGCTATTTTTTTTTTTGTTAGCCCTCTTCAACCCTATCACCTTGCCTTTCATTTCTCTTCTGTATTTGCTCATATTCAACACTCTCTTGCCACCATCCCAGGCTTTCTTCAACTTCCCGGTCTGTCTCTCTCTTGGCATATGCCAAATTAAAACCATGAAGGGACTGGTCGCTGCTTTTTAAGCAGTAAGCTAACTGCTCTATTCTACTATCTCATTGCCCTCCCTTCTCAATGCATCCACATATTTCCAATCTCCATCCCATCCCACACACCTTCCCCAAAGCTGATTCTGTGGACTCTGCCCTTCTCATCTCCCTCGAAAATGTCAGTTCACTTGTGAACAAGCCGTTGGCATCCATTAGCTTACTGTACATCGACTTTTTAAAAAAAAAAACATTATTTTTTAATTTTTTTTATTAAGGCTTTTTAACAACACAATTTTCCCCTTGCAAACAGTAACCCCCGCCCCCCCCCCCCCCCGCACCCCCCGGTAACAAAATAACGCAAAATCTCCCCGAGCAAGATATATACATGGCAAGATGGTATATTTACATAGCTTTATACACTGGCTCTTGGCCGCACGTACCGTTTCCCCCCACCCTCCATGCTATCTCCCGCTCGTCCATCCCCTCGAACAATCTCTCGTCCCCCCCCCCCCCCCAGGGTTGCTGCTGCTACTGATCGACCTTCTTCTAACACTCCGCGAGATATTCTAGGAACGGTTGCCACCGCCTGTAAAACCCCTCTGCAGACCCTCTCAAAGTAAACTTAATTCTCTCCAATTTTATGAACCCCGCCATGTCGTTAATCCAGGCCTCCAGGTTAGGGGGCTTCGCCTCCTTCCACAATAGCAAGACCCTTCGCCGGGCTACTAGGGACGCAAAGGCCAGAATTCCGGCCTCTTTCGCCTCCTGCACTCCCGGCTCATCCACTACTCCAAATATTGCTCGTCCCCAGCTTGGCTTGACCCGGACTTTCACCACCTGGGATATTACTCCCGCCACACCTCTCCAGAACCCCTCCAATGCCGGGCATGACCAAAACATATGGACATGGTTCGCCGGGCTCCCTGAACATCTTTCACATCTATCCTCTACCCCAAAGAACCTACTCAGCCTCGCCCTCGTCAAATGCGCTCTGTGAACCACCTTAAATTGTATCAGACTGAGCCTGGCACACGAGGAGGAGGTATTAACCCTACCCAGGGCATCCGCCCATAGCCCTTCCTCAATCTCCTCCCCCAGCTCCTCCTCCCATTTACCTTTCAATTCTTCTACTCGCGCTTCCCCCCTCTTCTTTCATCTCTTGGTATATTTCCGACATCTTGCCCTCCCCGACCCATACACCCGAGATCACCCTATCTTGAACTTCTTGTGCCGGGAGCAACGGAAATTCCCTCACCTGTCGCCTCACAAAAGCCCTCACCTGCATATATCTAAATGCATTTCCCGGGGGTAACTCAAATTTCTCCTCCAGTGCCCCTAGGCTCGCAAATGTCCCGTCAATGAACAGGTCCCCCATTCTTCCAATCCCCACCCGATGCCAGCCGGGACAAACCGGTGGTTACCCCTGATCGGGGACCACACCGATGCTCCCATTGCACCCCTGTGCCTTCTCCACTGGCCCCAGATCCTTAGTGTTGCCGCCACCACCGGGCTTGTGGTGTGTTTTGTCGGCGAGAGCGGCAGCGATGCCGTTACCAACGCTCCCAGGCTCGTTCCTTTATAGGACGCCATCTCCATCTTCTTCCATGCCGCCCCCTCTCCCTCCATGACCCACTTGCGGATCATCGCCACGTTTGCTGCCCAGTAGTAACTCTCTAGGTTTGGCAAAGCCAACCCTCCTCGGTCCCTGTTGCGTTCCAAGAACCCTCTCCTAACCCTCGGAGTCTTATTTGCCCACACATACCCCATAATACTCCTACCTACACTCTTGAAAAAGCCCTTGGTGATCACGATGGGGAGGCACTGAAACACGAACAAAAACCTCGGAAGGACCACCATTTTGACCGACTGCACCCTACCCGCCAACGAGAGCGGGAGCATGTCCCATCTTTTAAAATCCTCCTCCATTTGCTCCACCACCCTCGTCAGATTCAGTTTATGTAGGGCCCCCCAACTTCTGGCTATCTGGATCCCCAGATACCAAAAGCTCCTCTCCGGCCTCCTCAGCGGTAGGTCCCCTATCCCTCTTTCCTGGTCCCCTGCCTGTAATACAAAAAGCTCACTCTTCTCTACATTAAGCTTGTAGCCCGAGAACTCTCCAAACTCCTTCAGAGTCTGCATGACCTCCACCATCCCCTCCATTGGGTCCGCCACGTATAGCAGCAGGTCATCCGCATATAGCGATACCCGATGCTCCTCTCCCCCGCGGACTATCCCCCTCCATTTCTGAGACTCCCTAAGTTTTATGGCCAAGGGTTCGATCACCAATGCAAACAACAGGGGGGACAGGGGGCACCCCGGTCTCGTCCCTCGGTACAGCCGAAAGTACTCAGACCTCCGCCGGTTCGTCACTACGCTCGCCACCGGGGCGCTGTAAAGGAGCTTAACCCATCTAATAAACCCTCCCCCGAACCCAAACCTGCGCAATACCTCCCAGAGGTACTCCCACTCTACTCGGTCAAAGGCTTTTTCCGCGTCCATAGCTGCCACTATCTCCGCCTCTCCCTCCTCCGATGTCATCGTTATCACGTTTAAGAGCCGCCGCACATTGGTATTTAACCGCCTGCCCTTTACAAATCCCGTTTAGTCCTCGTGAATCACCCCCGGGACACAGTCCTCAATCCTAGTGGCCAGTACCTTCGCCAATAGCTTTGCATCCACATTGAGGAGCGGAATCGGCCTGTACGATCCACATTGCAGTGGATCCTTGTCTCGCTTTAGAATCAAGGAGATTGTCGCCTCCGACATTGTCTGAGGCAGGGTTCCCTCCTCTCTTGCCTCGTTGAAGGTCCTCACTAGTAGCTGGGCCAGCAGGTCCACATATTTTCTATAGAATTCCACCGGGAACCCGTCCAGCCCCGGGCTCTTCCCTGCCTGCATGCTCCCCAAACCCTTACTCAACTCCTCCAGCCCAATTGGTGCCCCCAAACTCACCGCCTCCTGCTCCTCCACCCTCGGGAACCCCAGCTGGTCCAGGAATCGCCTCATCCCCCCTTCCCCCCCTGGGGGCTGGGATCTGTACAGCTCTTCATAGAAGTCCTTGAATACCTTATTTATTTTTCATTGCACTTCGAACCGTGGCTCCCCTTCCATCTTTGATTCCCCCTATTTCCCTCGCTGCCGCCCTCTTACGGAGCTGGTGCGCCAGCATCCGACTAGCCTTTTCCCCGCACTTGTAGGTCGCCCCCTGCGCCTTCCTCCACTGTGCCTCCGCCTTGCCCGTGGTCAGCAGGTCAAACTCCGTCTAGAGCCGTCGCCTTTCCCCAAGTAATCTTTCCTCCGGGGCCTCTGCGTATCTCCTGTCCACTCGCAAGATCTCCCCCACTAACCTCTCCCTTTTCATTCCCTCGATCTTCTTCCTATGAGCTCTGATGGAGATCAGCTCTCCCCTGATCACCGCCTTCCATACCACCCCCACTCGCACCTCCCCATTGTCATTGGCCTCCAAGTACCTTTCAATACACCCCCTCACCTTCCCACACACCACCTCATCTGCCAGCAGTCCCACATCCAGCCGCCACAGCGGGCGTTGGTCCCTCTCCTCTCCCAGCCCCATTTCCACCCAGTGCGGGGCATGGTCCGAAACGGCTATGGCCGAATACGCCGTCCCCTCCACTCTCGGGATGAGCGTCCTGCCCAGAACAAAGAAATCTATCTGGGAGTAAGCCTTATGCACGTGGGAGAAAAAAGAAAATTCCCTGGCCTGCGGTCTTGCAAACCTCCATGGGTCCACTCCCCCCATCTGATCCATAAACCCCCAAAGTACCTTGGCCGCCGCCGGCCTCCTTCCCGTCCTTGATCTGGAGCGGTCCAGTGCTGGGTCCAGCACCGTATTGAAGTCCCCTCCCATTATCAGACTTCCTACCTCCAGGTCCGGAATGCGCCCCAACATGCGCTTCATAAATCCCGCATCATCCCAGTTCGGGGCGTATACATTTACCAACACCACCCACGTCCCTTGCAACCTACCGCTCACCATCACATATCTCCCTCCATTATCCGCTACGATAGTCTTGGCCTCAAATGACACATGCTTTCCCACCAGAATTGCCACCCCTCTATTTTTTGCATCCAACCCTGAGTGAAATACCTGTCCTACCCATCCCTTTCTTAACCTGACCTGGTCCGCCACCTTCAGGTGTGTCTCTTGGAGCATTGCCACGTCTGCCTTCGGTCCCTTCAAGTGCGCGAACACTCGAGCCCGCTTCACCGGCCCATTCAGGCCCCTCACGTTCCAAGTTATCAGCCGGATTGGAGGGACTCTCTCCCCCTCTTTCCCCCCCCCTCCCCCCGACTAGCCATCTCCTTTTCTGGGCCAGTCCCTTGTCCGCGTCTCCCTCACTCTCCAGTCCCCCAGCCGGGGGACCCCCGTCCCAGCCACCTCTTCTGTGTCCCGTTCTCTTTCGGCCAGTGCAGCAGCAACCCTTTTTGCCCCCCCTTCCCCCCCTCCCACCTCGCTAGATCCCCGTCTAGCTTTTTTGCTCCCCCCATATCCCTCCCGTAAGTCAGCTGACACCTGCTGACCCCGGCTTCCCCCGCCATCCCTTTAACCCCCCCGTGTGGGAATCTCCCAATCAATGTACATTCCTTTGTTCCCCTTCCCGCCTTTTTTGCCACGCGCAGGAAAGACTTCCCGCGCCTTCCAAAGCCTGCCCCGCCCCCCATGGCGCAGCTCCTGTCGTGGCCTATCCCTCTCCCCCAGCCGATAGCATTTCCTGCGCGTGGTTGACCCCCTATGCACAACAACCATCATACTTCAACCCTCAAACACCCCCCTCCCCCACAAACCCTCAATTAGAGTCCAATTTTTCAGCTAGTATAAAGGTCCACGCCTCTTCGGGCGTTTCGAAGTAGTGATGTTGGCCATTATGTGTAACCCACAGTCGCGCTGGCTGCAACATTCCAAATTTCACTCCTATTCGATGGAGCACCGCTTTGGCCCGGTTGAAACCCGCTCTCCGCTTAGCGACCTCCGCGCTCCAGTCCGGGTATATTCTGATCTCCGCATTGTCCCACTTGCTGCTCCATTCCTTCTTGGCCCATTTCAGGACCCTCTCTCTGTCTGTAAACCGGTGAAATCTCACCACCATCGCCCTTGGTGGCTCTTTTGCCCTGGGCTTCCTCGCTAGCACTCGGTGCGCCCCATCCAGCTCCAGCAATCCCGGGGGGGCCTCCGCACCCATCAGCGTCCCGATCATTGTGCCCGCATATGCCGCGACATCAGCCCCCTCCACTCCTTCTGGGAGACCCAGGATCCTCAAGTTGTTTCTCCTTGATCTGTTCTCCAGGTCTTCGAGTCTTCCCGCCCACGTCTTGTGCAGCGCCTCATGCCGCTCCACTCTCTCCACCAGGCCCACGAGCTCGTCGTCATTCTCACTCACTTTTTCCTGGATCTCCACCTCTTGGGCTTTCTGGGTTGCTCCAAGTTTTTCAACCATTGCCAGTATAGGCGCCACCATCTCCTTACGCAGCTCCTCGAAACAGCAGTTGATGAACTCTTTCATCTCCTCTCTGTCCGTGGGCGCCGCCATTTTGTTTTTTCCTTCTTTTTCTTCTTTCTTCTCCCGCTGCTCCAGGGACGCTTTTCTCGCCGTTTCGCTGCGGGTCCGATCCATGCAGGTCTGTAGGGGACTTTCTCCTTCCTTCCCCACGGGTTTTTTTTTTTTTTTTTAAATGCCGTTGGGGCTCCGTTAGCGGGCCCAAAGGTATGTTTTCGCGGGAGCTGCCGAATCGCGCGGCTTAGCTCCGCATCGCCGCAACCTGGAAGTCCTGTACATCGACTTTTGATCAACATCATGACCTTGATGGAACATTTGTTGACATGCAAGGACAACTTCCCCAATAATGATGCATTCATGCTTGGCCTTGTCTTCTACCATTTGCTTTAAGTATCACAATGGCAATGGGGTGCTCATCAGCAAATTACACACTCCTTTGTCATCTTCTCCTCCTTTGGGCATCTCACCATGTTCCACCCCTCTCACCTCTTATTTAAAATACTCTGCTACCATGATTATTTTCACTCATATTCACTTCTTTCCTCCCTCAGCCTCTACAATGTGACTTCCCATCCTTGCTGATTTTAACCGCCATCTCAACTCATCATACTGTCCCCAAATGCAGTCATTCTATCCTCCTTTATATCTCTCCATCCCACCCATATTCACACCCAGTCCTTAAATAAAGAGACCAAAACTATATACCGTGCTCGAAAGGTGGTTTCACCAGCATACTATACAAGACTTCCCTACTTTTCTACTCTGACCCCCTTGCAATAAAAGGCCAACATTCCATGCCAGCTTTCCTAATTACTTCTGCACTTGCATGCTAACTTCTGATTCATGTCTGCGGACACCCAGATTCCTCTGTACCACAGCATTCCGTAGAATCTCTTTGTATTTCTATTCTTTATGCAAGTGGTCAACCTCAGATTTTCCTGCATTTATACTCCATTTGTCAAATGTCTACCCACTCATTTAACCTATCCTTTTGAGACTCTGTATCCTCCTCAGAACTTGCTCTCCCTGCCTATGTATTATCAGCAAATTTGGCTACAATAAATTTTGTCTCTTCATCCAAGTCTAGATTGTAAATTGTTGAGGCCCCAGCAGATTCCTGTGCCACCCCACTCGTTAGTTTTCCAAGCTGAAAAGTACTAATTTATCCTAAGACACTATTTTCTATTAGTTAGAATGGATAAAGGATTGGCTAAAACACCACACTCCCGTCCTTACCCTCCCAAAACTTTGTAGCACATCAAATGTCTTTTGAAAGTCAAAAGACACAGAACTGGATTCACCGTTTTCAGGCTAAGTGCCGACGCCGGCGTGGGAAGGGCGGCGTTTTACGACGTCAAAATCGGCACTGAACCCTTACCAATCCTGCGACCGGTGAGGGGCTAGCAGCCACCGTAACATTCTCGACTCCCACAATATAAACGGCTGGAGAATGGCCAGGTCCGTGGCCACAAATGCGCACAGCGACGACCTGCAGTGGTCGTGCCGTAAAACATGGCGCCGCCTGTGCACGGACCCGACCTGCCAAATAGTGCCCCACTGGCCACCCCCCAACAGCCCTCCCCGAAGTCCCCCCCCACCACCGGCCAGCAGCACGGCTCCAGGCCGACTGTGGCAGCACCGGACAGAGACCGCAGCCGCCACGCCGGGTACCCGACCGCTGACACCACACGTCCCCCGCGCAGTCAGAAACTCGGCCCATCGGGGGTGGGCCTTCAGGTGACACTCCAACGGTGTGCGACGTGATGATGCCATTTCAGAGGGGGCGGAGGATAGGAAACCGGCACCACCCCCTCGATTTGGGAGTCAGAAGGGATTCTCCGCCCAATCACCGATTACTGTATCGGCGTCGGGGAATGATCAATCCCACCCACTAAATCTGCTGGTTCTCCTTTATCTACCCACTTAGGGCAGCACAGTAGCAGAGTGGTTAGCATTGTTGCTTCACAGTGCCAGGGTCCCGGTCTGTGCGGAGTCTGCACGTTCTCTCCATGTCTGCCTAGGTTTCCTCTGGGTGCTCCAGTTTCTTCCCACAATTCCGGATAGACTAGGTAAATTGGACATTCTGAATTCTCCCTCAGTGTACCCGAACAGGCACTGTAGTGTGGCAACTAGGGCATTTTCACAGTTATTATGTAGAATGAGAACAAACTAGACTGGATGACAAAATTCCCAACATGATCTATTCATGGATACAAGACCTGTCTCCATCAAACAGGATACAGGCAACATCCCTGACCTACATCATACCCATAGCGGCAAAATAAAATGGCAGAAGGAAGAAAACAATACTCCGAGAACCCCAGAACTAAAAAGGGGAAATCGATTCACACTCGAGCACAAATTAAACTCTTCACCAGATGCAGGCCAGCACAAATGTCCTTAATACAGCTACAGAATGATAATGGGCACCGCCAAGCATAATTTCTAGCCAAACAAAACCCAGCCCTCAATTGAACAAACAAGAGTCTGCCTGGGCCTGAAAAAGGAAAGACGGAGATTCTCACACTGGGCGGGGGGGGGGGGGGGGGCGCGCGGAGGGAGGGGGAGGGGGTCCTTCCTTGAGGACAGAACAATCCCACCAATTCAAGTCCCCCACCCCTGCGGTTCTGCTAGGCTCCCTCCCCCCATCCCCCGCAGTATACAGGAGGATACTTTGCACAAAAATAAATTCAACATTCTGCTTAACGCAATATAGACTTATTAAAACATGAGAGCTAGTGGTGCAGGACACGACACCCAAATTATTCACTTCTCAGCAAGTAAATTAACAACAGGATAACAACGGAGATGCAAGGCAGTTAATAGGATAAAGACTTCTCCACTGGTGCACGAAGACAGCAGAAATTAAGGATAAAGCTGGATTAAAGACAACAAGCACTCTTCAGGATTTTCCAAGGATTCCAATGATCGAAGCATGAACCTCATTGCTTCCAACAAGCCGTCACACCAGTACCCAGGCGGCCATCAACCCAGGCTCCAGCAAGGAGAATGTGGGATGACCCGATGGGCGCAACCATCCCCAACCCCTCTCGACCAACATCAGGAACAGGACAACATAGAACATGGGGTCAGAAGGCCAACCAAACCCCAGGCCTTGGAGAGGAGATTAAATGTGCTCCCTTGATTCACCAAGGGCAGTGTTCTCTCTGTTACAAGAATGTTCTCGTGTGCCTCCAAGCCTCCATAAAAACACCTCCCAAATCTGGAAATTGGGCTTTGTCGACCTGCACTGCAGATCTGAGACATTCAGACGGATCAACATCATCACTAGCAGCCATCATCCATAGGAACACACCATCAGGCAGGAAGTCTCCCAAAAGCAGCTGTTCCACTGAGAAGGCCCCACCCCAACTGCATTTGGCCAGCATGAATCAACAAAGGTTTAGGCATTTTGAGTGTGATCCTACGGCCACGCTGAGCCGGAAAAGCAGCTCACTGCGGTACAGCGTGGCCGATAAAAGCCGTGAGACCCTGCCCCCGGGATCTACTCGGCTCGCAACGCCTCATGAGATGCAACGCGATTTCGAGATGTTGCGAGGTTAATCCCACCCATTGTGGGCAGGATCACCTTTTGACAAATCTGCCTACGAGAGCGAGACACCTAGCCTCATTAAAATATGCAGAATCCAGATGTACCTGAGGCTTTGAGATTCATCTCCTTCAGCACAAACGGGGACCAGCCAGAACGGCTATAGTTGGGGTCTCCCAGGGGATCGGAGGCCCCCAACTGCATGCCCTTTGGGAATATATCACATAACACTGCTGGTGTCTCCTGAACACTCTTGGCACTGCCAAGCTGGCATTTTGTGAGCATGTGCGATCGGGCTGGGAGTGATAGGGACCCTCCCATAGTGTATTTGGGCAGGGGGGTCAGGGGTAGCTTTAGGGGCCTCAGAGATCGTCACGCCATTTAAAAACGGCATCCCAATCTTTCGCTAAATTGGAGAGTTCCTGCGAGCGGAGCTCCCCACTGTACAAAATGGGTCTATCAGGCCCCTGATACAACACAAGTTGCGTTGAATAGCCGGGAATCACGCGGCTAAATGGGCTTGCTGTGCGATTTTGTTCCCCTTTGGGAGAATCGTGCCCTTTGTCTCCACTCAATAGTGCTGAAATGTTGGCCAACAAATCTCAGGACATAATAGAAACTATGTATGCCAAGAAAAGACGCAAAAGAAACATGCAAACGGATTTTTAAAAATGTGTAAAAAGACGAGCAGAATCAGAGCTCGCGAAAACATAGCCGCCTCCGCTTTCATATCACATAACACCCCAGCTGATATTGTTCATGTGCTCTCGCTTCAGGTTATGTCTTTGAAATCATTCACCATCATTTCCTCCTCTAAAAAACCTTTGACCCCCTCAAGCCCATTTAACTACTGCCCAACCACCTCCTTTTCACATCCAGAATCCTTGAATATGCTATCGCCTTCCAAATTCATGCCATCTTTCTTGGGATTCCATGCTTGAATCCTTCCGATCAGGTTTCTGCACCACCTTAGCACTGAAATGGTTATCAAAGTCACAAATTACATCATACGACTGTGACCATGGTGAACTATCCATCATCTGTCCCAATCTGTCTGCAGCCTCCAATATTGTTGGTCACATCTTCCTTCATGTACCCACCGTCATCCAGTGGATGGTACTTTACTCACCTCAATCCATTCTTAGCTATTCAGTTGTAGCCAGAAAATCAGCTGCAATGGCTTCTCTTCCCACTTCCACACTATTTACTCTGCAGTCCCCTCTGAATCTATCCTTGGTTCCTCCAATTTCTCATGTACATGCTGTCCTTTATTGGTATCCATCTGAACAGTGTCAGATTCCACATATATGCTAATGACAGCCAGATCTGCCTCACCACCACCTCTCTTGGCCCCATCACTGTTTTTAACTGATCAGTCTGCTCATTTGATATCTTGTGCTGAATGACCAATACATTTCCTTAATATTGGAAAGGCCAACTAAATATTGGAAAGACCAAAGCCATTTGTTTTCATTCCCCATCTCTCTAGCTACTGACACCAGCCCTCTTCCTGGAAACTATCATAGACTGAACCAGACTGTTCATCACATCAATGTTATATTTGATGGAAATAAACGTAACCATATTTTGCGCCATCAAGTCCTCCATTTCTACCTCTGAAAAATTGCTCGATTCCACCACTGCCTTAGCATATCTGTTGCTGAAACCCTCATCTGCACCTTTGTTACCTCGTGCTGATTTTCCACATCTTTGCTGCCTGTATCTTAAATTGGACCAAACGACTTCCGGGTGCGGCGATGACCAGCTAAGTCGCACGTTTCGGCAGCTCCTGTTGGAACGGACTTTTGGGCTCTTAATAGGAGCCCCAACGGCAATTTAAACGGCCAAAAACACTGTGCGGTAACCAGAAGGGAATCCCCCCGGACACGCATGGATAAGGGAGAGGATAGCGGCCGGATTGCGGAGGATCCTCTGGAGCAGCAGCAAGGAAGGGAAGCTCAAAGCAAGATGGCGTCGGAAGGTGGCCGTTTGTTATGGGGCCCGGACCAACAAGAGTTCCTGCGGCGCTGTGTGGAAGAGCTGAAGAAGGAGTTGAAGAAGGAGCTGTTGGCCCCGATATTACAGGCGATTGAAGGGCTAAAGGAGGAGCAGAGGACCCAAGAGCTGGAGCTTCGGGTCGTGAAGGCAAAGGCTGCTGAAAATGAAGGTGAAATACAGGGCCTGGTGGTGAAGACAGAGACGCACGAGGCGCAGCACAAAAGGTGTGTGGAAAGGTTGGAAGTACTGGAGAATAATTCGAGGAGGAAGAATTTAAGAGGCCTGGGTCTTCCCGAAGGCGCAGAAGGGGCGGACGTCGGGACATATGTGAGCACGATGCTTCACTCGCTAATGGGATCGGAGGCCCCGACGGGCCCTTTGGAGGTGGAGGGAGCTTATCGAGTTCTGGCGCGAAGACTGGAGAAATACCTTGAGCTATAGTGGTGAGGTTTCTCCGCTACAATGACAGAGAGACGGTCCTCAGATGGGTGAAGAAAACTCGGAGCTGTAGGTGGGAGAACGCGGTGATCCGCGTATACCAGGATTGGAGTGCGGAAGTGGCGAGAAGGAGGGCAAGTTTTAATCGGGCTAAGGCGGTGCTTCACAAAAAGATCCAGTTTGGAATGTTGCAACCGGCGAGATTGTGGGTCACACACCAAGGGAAGCACCACTACTTTGAGACGGCAGAAGAGGCGTGGACATTCATTGTGGACGAGAAGCTGGAATAGTCTGGCGAGAGAAAGAGCTTTTGGGACAAAGTGGTGGGGTGATTATGTGGGGCGAGAAAAGGGGGGATGATTTTTCAATTTGTTAATTTTGTGATCCTGTAACTTTTCTCTCTTCCCCATGTTTGGGGGGGGGGGGGGGGGGGGGGGGGGGGAGAGTATGAGGAACTGTGGGCGCCGGCCATTAGGGGCGGGGCCGAGTGGGAAACGCGGGCTTTGTTCCCGCGCTATGGTAATTATGGCGGGAACAGGGACGCAGGAAGGAGGCGGCCTCGCACAGTGGGGGCCGAGGACAAGGGGGGGGGGGGGGGGAGAAGCCGAGGTCAGCCAGAGTTCGCTGACTTCTGGGAGCAACTACGCTAGAGGGGGATCTAGCGGAGGGGGGGGGGGGGGGGTTAACTGGGTTGCTGCTGCTAAGGAGAAGGGGGTGCTGTTATGGGATGGGGTGGTCGAGGCGGGAGGGCGCCGTCGGGGGGATATACGGGTACGTGGGAACCGGGTGAGGAGCTGGGTTAAAAAAGGGGATGGCTAGTCGACAAGGGGGGGGGGGGGGGGTAAAGAGCCCCCCAACCCGGCTGATCACGTGGAACGCGAGAGGGCTGAACGGGCCGATTAAAAGGGCACGGGTACTCGCACACCTAAAGAAATTAAAGGCAGATGTGGTTATGTTGCAGGAGACGCATCTGAAACTGATAGACCAGGTCAGACTATGTAAAGGATGGGTGGGGCAGGTGTTTCATTCGGGTTCAGATGCGAAGAATAGGGGGGAGGCTATCCTAGTGGGGAAACGGGTACTGTTTGAGGCAAAGACCATAGTGGCGGATAGTGGGGGTAGATGTGATGGTGAGTGGCAGATTGCAAGGGGAGGCAGTGGTCCTGGTGAACGAATACGCCCCGAACTGGGATGATGCAAATTTTATGAGGCGTATGTTGGGACGTATCCCGGACCTGGAGGCAGGAAAGTTGGTAATGGGGGGAGACTTCAATACGGTGCTTGATCAAGGGCTGGACCGGTCGAGGTCCAGGACCGGGAGGGGGCCGGCAGCAGCCAGGGTGCTCAAGGACTTCATGGAGCAGATGGGAGGGGTAGACCCCTGGAGATTTAGTAGGCCTAGGAGTTCTCATTTTTCTCCCATGTTCACAAAGTATACTCACGGATAGACTTTTTTGTCTTGGGAAGGGCACTGATTCCGAAGGTGACAGGGACGGAATATACGGCCATAGCCATTTCGGACCACGCTCCACATTGGGTAGACCTGGAGGTAGGAGAGGAAAAAGAACAGCACCCACTCTGGAGAATGGATATGGGCTTATTGGCGGATGAGGGTGTATGTTTAAGGGTGAGGGGGTGCATCGAAAGGTACTTGGAGCTTAATGACAATGGAGAGGTTCTGGTGGGAGTGGTCTGGGAGGCGTTGAAGGCGGTGGTCAGAGGGGAACTGATATCCATAAGGGCACATAAAGGGAAGCAAGAGGGTAAAGAAAGGGAGCGATTGTTGAAAGAACTTTTGAGGGTGGACAGGCAATATGCGGAGGCACCGGAGGAGGGACTGTACAGGGAAAGACAAAGGCTAAATGTGGAATTTGACCTGCTGTCATGATATTCAAACACACACATCATGATAGACACACCAACAGACAAATCAGAACACACAACACCACAACCAATGACAGAAAGATATAAAAGCACAGACACGACCCCCGGTGGTCAGTATTAGCTGCAGAGGAGGACCAGGACAGATCTGCTACCAAACACACTCAGGGAGACAGCACGTGCAGAGTATCCAGAACGAACTGTATTATAAGAGTTAAAATAAAATAGAGTTGTACCACATACAACTGTGTTGGCTCATCTGTGCACCAGAGCACCCAACACCACACTGACCACGGGTAAGGCAGAGGCACAGTGGAGGAGGGCACAGGATGTACAGTATGAGTATGGAGAGAAGGCGAGTCGGCTACTGGCCCACCAATTGAGGAAGAGGGTAGCAGCGAGGGAGATAGGTGGGGTGAGAGATGGGGAGGGAGAGATGGAACGGGGAGCGGAGAGAGTGAACGGGGTGTTCAAGGCATTTTATGAGAGGTTATATAAGGCTCAGCCCCCGGAAGGGAAGGAGGGAATGATGTGTTTCTTGGATCAGCTGGAATTCCCTAAGGTGGAGGAGCAGGAGAGGGCAGGACTGGGAGCACAGATTGAGATGGAGGAGGTGGTAAAAGGGATTGGGAGCATGCAGGCGGGGAAGGCCCCGGGATTGGACGGATTCCCGGTGGAATTTTATAGGAAATATATGGACCTACTGGCCCGGCTTTTGACGAGAACCTTTACTGAGGCCAGGAAAAGGGGGCAGCTGCCCCCGACTATGTCGGAGGCAACGATATCGCTCCTTTTGAAGGAAAAAGACCTGCTGCAGTGTGGGTCCTACAGGCCCATTTCCCTTTTAAATGTAGATGCTAAGCTCCAGGCCAAGGTGATGGCGACGAGGATAGAGGACTGTGTCCCGGAGGTGGTCCGCGAGGATCAAACTGGGTTTGTTAAGGGGAGACAGCTGAACACGAACATACGGACGTTGCTAGGGGTAATGATGATGCCCCCACCAGAGGGGGAGGCGGAGATAGTGGTGGCGATGGACGCCGAGAAAGCATTAGACAGAGTGGAGTGGGATTATCTGTGGGAGGTGCGGAGATTTGGTTTTGGAGAAGGGTTTATTGGATGGGTACAGCTGCTGTATAGGGCCCGGTGGAGAGCGTGGTCACGAACAGGCAGAGGTCTGACTACTTCCGTCTTCATAGAGGGACGAGGCAGGGGTGTCCCCCGTCTCCGTTACTGTTTGCATTGGCGAT
Source organism: Scyliorhinus torazame (assembly GCF_047496885.1). NCBI lineage: Eukaryota > Metazoa > Chordata > Chondrichthyes > Carcharhiniformes > Scyliorhinidae > Scyliorhinus > Scyliorhinus torazame. Next base: position 172,899,233 of record NC_092707.1, on the reverse strand, counting down.
TGAGCCCCTGGCCATAGCACTGAGTGGCTCCAGGAAGTGGAGGGGAGTACTCAGGGGAGGAGAAGAACACCGGGTATCTTTGTATGCAGATGATTTATTGCTGTATGTTGCGGACCCAGTGGAGGGGATGCCCGAGATAATGCAGACACTTAGGGAGTTTGGGGAATTTTCGGGGTACAAATTGAATATGGGGAAGAGTGAGTTGTTTGTGGTGCATCCGGGGGAGCAGAGCAGGGGAATAGATGACTTACCGCTGAGGAAGGTAACAAGAGATTTCCGGTACTTAGGGATTCAGATAGCCAGGAGTTGGGGAACCTTACATAGGCTTAATTTAACAAGATTGGTGGAACAGATGGAGGAGGATTTTAAGAGATGGGACATGGTGCCCCTGTCACTGGTGGGTAGGGTGCAGGCGGTCAAAATGGTAGTCCTCCCGAGATTCCTTTTTGTGTTTCAGTGCCGTCCGGTGATGGTCACGAAGGCTTTTTTCAAGAAAATTGAGAAAAGTGTCATGAGTTTTGTGTGGGCCGGGAAGACCCCGAGAGTGAGGAGGGGGTTCTTGCAGCGTAGCAGGGATAGGGGGGGGGGGCTGGCACTACCGAGCCTAAGTGAATACTACTGGGCCGCCAATATCTCAATGGTGTGTAAGTGGATGGGAGAAGGGGAGGGAGCGGCGTGGAAGAGATTGGAGATGGCATCCTGCAAAGGAACCAGCCTACAAACAATGGTGACGGCGCCGTTGCCGTTCTCCCCGAAGAAATACACCACAAGTCCAGTGGTGGTGGCAACACTAAATATTTGGGGCCAGTGGAGACGACATAGGGGAAGGACGGGAGCCTCGGTGCTGTCCCCGATAAGAAATAACCATAGGTTTGTCCCGGGGAGAATGGATGGGGGATTTGGAGCATGGCAGAGAGCTGGGGTTGTGCAACTGAGAGATCTGTTCGTAGACAGGACGTTTGCGAGTCTGGGAGCGCTGACGGAAAAATATGGGTTGCCCCAAGGGAATGCATTTCGATACATGCAACTGAGGGCTTTTGCGAGGCAGCAGGTGAGGGAATTCCCGCAGCTCCCGATGCAGGAGATTCAAGATAGAGTGATCTCAGGGACATGGGTGGGGTATGGTAGGGTGTCGGATATATACAGGGAAATGAGGGACGAGGGGGAGATCATGGTGGATGAGCTGAAGGGGTAATGGGAAGAAGAGCTGGGGGAAGAGATTGAGGAGGGGCTGTGGGCTGATGCCCTACGTAGGGTAAACTCGTCGTCCTCGTGCGCCAGGCTAAGCCTGATACAATTCAAGGTTTGGCACAGGACGCATATGACCGGAGCAAGGCTCAGTAAATTTTTCGGGGTAGAGGATAGGTGTGGGAGATGCTCGAGAAGCCCAGCAAACCACACCCACATGTTTTGGTCATGCCCAGCACTGCAGGGGTTCTGGGTGGGGGTGGCAAAGGTGCTTTCGAAGGTGGTGGGGGTCCGGGTCGAGCCAGGCTGGGGGTTGGCTATATTCGGGGTTGCAGAAGAGCCGAGAGTGCAGGAGGCGAAAGAGGCTGATGTCTTGGCCTTTGCGTCCCTAGTAGCCCGGCGAAGGATATTGTTTATGTGGAAGGAAGCCAAACCCCCGGTCGTGGAGACCTGGATAAATGACATGGCAGGGTTTATAAAACTAGAACGGATAAAGTTCGCACTAAGGGGTTCGGCTCAAGGGTTCACCAGGCGGTGGCAACCGTTCATTGACTACCTCGCAGAACGATAAAGGAAATGGGAAGGTAACAGCAGCAACCCGGGGGGGGGGGGGGGGGGGGGGGGGGGGGGAGGGAGAGAGGGCTCGGGTGGGTCCTCAGGGGTGTTTTTGTATAGATATTTGTACAATGTTATGTATAATGGATTGTTTGATTTTATTTTTGGAGAGTTATTATTTTTGTTATGGCAGTTGCCGTTCAGTTTATATATTATTTATTTATTTGTTAAAATGGCCACTTATTTATATTGTTTTATTGTTGTAAAAAGGAAAACCTTTGTATTGTTTTGTTTGGCCGAAAAAAAATTGGACCAAACCTAGTTCACCCTCACCCTTGTGCTTTGTGGAACTACATTGGCTCCTGGTTCAGTAATGCTGATTTTCTTTTTTAAAAACAAACATTTTATTAAGGTATTTGTAATTTTATTATAACAGAAAATAAAGCAAATCCAAATATAAAGGTAGTACATACACCATTTCCATCCCAAACAAGTCCCTCCTACCCTTAACAGAAAATGGCCTAAATTCCCCCCCCTCCCTTTAGATTTTTTGCCTCTGCTGACAGTTAATTTTCCCCGAAGTCGATAAACGGCTGCCACCTCAGGACAAACCCTAGCGTTGACCCTCTTAGGGCAAACTTGATTTTCTCAAGGCTGAGAAACCCAGCCATGTCACTCACCCAGGTCTCTGAATTTGGGGACTTTGAGTCCCTCCACGCTAGCAATATCCGTCTCCGGGCTACAGGGGAGGCCAAGATGTCAGCCTCTCTCGCCCCCTGCACTGCCAGATTTTCCGACACACCAAAAATTGCCACCGCTGGAATCGGCACCGCCTATTTTTTTAGTATCGTGGACATGACATCTGCAAAACCCTGCCAGAATCCCCGAAGCTTCGGGCATGCCCAAAACAAATGGACATGATTTTCGCCCCCCCCCTCCCCGTACGCCTGTCTCTACCCCAAAAAACTTGTTCATCCGGGCCACTGTCATGTGTGCCCGGTGAACTACCTTAAATTGTATCAGGCTGAGCCTGGCACATGATGAGGATGTGTTAATGAGGATGTGTTAACTCTGCTCAAAGCAACCGCCCACAGACCCGCCTCTATCTCTCTCCCGAGCTCATCTTCCCACTTGCCCTTTAGCTCCTCTGTCAGTTTCCTCCAACTCCAAAAGCTCTTTGTAGCTCCCAACCCGTTCTGGAAACTACCCAGTCTTGTATCCCCTGTGGCGGTAGGAGCGGAAAGGTAGAAACCTGCCTTTGTAAAACATCCTGTACCTGCAGATACCTGAATCAGTTTCCTGCTGGAAGTTTAAACTTCTCTAAATCCTTCAAACAGGGGAAACTCCCATCTATGAATAGATCCATCCTCTCAGTCCCTGCTTTCTGCCATCTCCAAAACCCCCCATCCAGCCTTTCCGGTATAAACCAATAGTTATTGCAAATTGGGGCCCAGACCGATGCGCCCTCCGCTCTCATGTTTCCTCCACTGCCCCCAAACTCTCAGGGCCGCCACTACCACCAGGCTTGAGGAGTACCAGGCTGGCGAGAGCAGCTGAGGAGCCGTTATCAATGCCCCAGACTTGTGTCCTTGCATGATGCCGCCTCCACTCGCTCCCAGTAATGCTGATTTTCAAATACTCATTCTGTTTTCAAATTCCTTTGTGCCTCAAGCCCGTCTATCCCTAACCTCCACCAGCTGTAGATATCTACACTACTCCAATTCTCGTATCTTGTGCATCCCCATTTTAATTGCTTGACAATTGGCAGCCATACCTGCAGATGTTGAGGCCTTAAACTCTGGAATTATCTCCGTAAACCCCTTTGCCTCTCTCGCCTTCTTTAAGATGCTCAATAAAACCTACCTCTCAGTTCAAATATCATATTCTGCAGTTCAGTGTCAAATGTTGAAGTGCCTTGGGGCTTTTAGCCACATTAAGGCGGCGCTATACAAGAGCATGCTCCTTTTTCATGAAGATTCTCATGTGACCGTGTGTGTTTAATTCACGTATTTCAATTGACAAGACATTAGAATATGCTCAAGGTGACTTCAAAAAGGCATTTGTTTTGTTTTGGATTAATTGGATATACGTCCTTATTGTTGATTCACCATCAATCTGATGGATGCCAATTTCAAGGACTGGTTTCCAAGCTGAAGGCTACACTGAAAATCATGTCTGAAAGTACGCTTCAGCCAAGAGCAAAGTCAAGGTGTCAATTATGTCATGATATACCCAGGCAATTTTCTTCATGACTCAGAATCCCTACATATTCAACGGAATATTTCCTTTGGCACATGTGAAATTTTAAGCTCAGTGACGGTGTGTGGAAAAAAGGGAACCAGTTTTAAGACAGAAGTCCAAGACTACAGGGAAATAATACAATTTACAGAACAAGAGCCAGATCCTATCTTTACTGGTTCTTTGCTGGGCCAATCCAAAACTAATTCAACTGCACTACTTCCCACAACTTGAGATGTGTGTGCATTTTTTCCTTAAGAGATGCAATGGTCTCAACTAGCCCATATATACACACTCTGGATTTAACAATGCATAAAGAAATGGATCTAATCTGCCTCCTCCACGCAGTGAAGCCTTTAAATTATGAGCCTCCATCACCACCCCATTCAGTAGAAATTGTATTCCAAATGACCCTGTCAAAATTTCTCATAATTAAGCAAAATCTAATTAAAACGACTGTTTTCTCGAATATAAAGAAAATCCTATTATCTTAAGTCTCCCATTATTAGTTCAGTTCCTCATCCCTACATCGAAAAATGTAATAAAGTACACTACAGGGGAACGCCAATCATCAGGCATGCACACCTCTTTGCCAAAACCCCTGAAGGTTCTGCATTTGGCAGTGACAACAGTGGATGTGTAGCACTGGGTTGAAAACAAATTGACCTTCAAGGTTGCTGACAGGATGCAAAATGTCCTGTGTAAGCCTTTTCACCAAACTGACCATGTAGTTAATAAGGAAACATGTTTTCAGAAGTCAGTTGCTGCAAGCCATTCCCTGGAGCTGGTGCAAGAACATGTGTTCCTACATGCAGGGCTTGGTACCCAAGAGTGCTGGAATTTTGAAAGACACTAAATAGAGCAGGCACCAAACATACTTCACCCAAATGAAATCAAGCAGTGAAAAGCAAGGAGGTCTTAAAAACTCTTTTTTGTGCGAGTCAGGAAAAGTAGAGACCAGGAAGTGCTGCAACTTGGGCTTTTTTTCCTCTTCTTCCCCCCTTCCCCCCTCCATGACCTATCTGCTGCTTGACTACTCAAAATCATGCCAACCAGCTGCAACAGGATGTCCATTTAAAGTGTATAGTTTGCCAATTACATAATAATGAAGGTATAGTTTGTTACCGATTGCTCAGGGAATTGGTGCTGCTTTGCCAACATGCACGTTGTAGTCTGGAACTATGGATAGTGATGGTAGAGGCTCCAACTTTCTTTCCATTACATGGCTGACCTGGAATCTTGTTGATTTGCAAGTTAATAATCAACCTGTTTAGCAGTTATGAGCGCTCCGTCCTTGGCCATCAAGTCCTTGGGTGGAACCAGAAGCCAATGTTTCTGACTTGGATGCAGGATAGCTACCACTGCACAAGATCTCCCAGTAAGAGAAGCATGACTGTAAATGAGTGGGGCCTCACACCTGCAAGAATGGGCAGGTGTCTCACCCACTGCCTGCTCACTCGTGCAGTTGCATTCTGCACCCACTTGTTTACATGGATTCCTTTCTGGTAATTTCTCTAAAGCGCATTCTATAACTTAATCAAATTCTTCTGCGACTCCTGCATTTGGAGTGCAGCTATTTCCCTCAAAGTGAAAATACTATCCAACATCTTACTTGAAACTAGCTCATGTCCCTGAAACAAACAGTTTGACAAATTAATTAGCATGAAATATTATTTATTTTGCACCCCAAACCAAATTCCATCTCTTAACACATTCTGGTACTTGAATGGAACACTGTACAACTAACCAGATCAACTGGACCATTCCCCCCATGACCTGGATACCAAGATTAATTTCAACATAAACAGAAATCTCTTACAAAATGATCAAAAATACTAATATAATCCGCAAGAGATCTGGAACAAACCCCTTTCCATGATGAATCAAGCTCCATTTGTGGAGTCAAGAAGTCCAAATCTCTAAATATACAAGCAAATCAAGATTAAATTGTGAGGTATACCACATCTCATTTGAGCTGCACATGGGGAATCTATGTCATAGCAGAGTGCTGGATAGGCTGTGAAAGGAAAACACAATTCACATTTCATACTGGTGCTCGAAGAATCCAGCCCAATTGATAAAAGCTTACAACTAAAATTACCACCCATTTGAACCTGTTGTGCACATTGCATCCAGACTTTCGCAGAGTGATAAAGTAATGGCTCTAACGTCCATCCACCCAGTTAGCATGGATTCAATAGAAAATAGCCCTGTACAAAAAAAAAATCACCAATTTCATTACTGCCGAGCTAGATAACCTCATTTGAAATTTGATCTCTGGCTCTCAGCAAGTAGCTGGTCAGCACATTAACAATTGCCATGTTAGTTCTTTATTGTATACTGCACCCCAACCAAGTGGGTAAATGCCAAGGTTCTGGTGGGATCAAAAGTACCTAGAGACCAACAGTGTAGGCAAATACAGCAATGTAAACACTCAGCACTTCCAGGAATCCACCTCCAGCATTGTCCAGAGCCCAAGTCAGCATCCACTAATATGTTGCAACCAATAAAAAATTGCAGGAAAGCAATGCAAAAATATGAAGTTGATAGACTTTGGAAATTCTGGCACAAAAATACCATTTTATTTTGTCACGTGAACACAAATTGTCCCTGCAGGCTAAAAATCATATTGCAATACAGCTTTGCAATGTAATCAGCCAACATCTTTTAGCAATGTAGGGAAGGTTATCACATGTTATCCATACTTACAGCTCAAGAAAGTACCTCGTATTGGTAGACATATGCACAAATCCAAAAAAAATAAATCAATAAAATCATCAAAACAGCACTTATCTAAACATCTGTATGGAGAGCAAAAACATTTTTTTCCAATTTTACTGAAGAACGTATACATTGTATCAACAGCTTTTCCAATGAACTACACACAAAATTGGTTACAGCAGAACTATGCAGCATAAAATGCTTTCAATGCAATTTTGTACAGCAAGGGCTGGAGCCTTTGGATTACCAGGCTAATTTACAGTACTGCTACTTACAAACGACCGTCCCCAATTCCTCTTTCTTGCATCCCCAACAAAAATGAAATCTAATTACCAATAAACTAGTTGCAATGACAAACTAGAAAGTGACAGCATTTAGCATCGAGAATGAGCAAACTGCATTCCTATTTGCATGAATGTGCATCCCAGACATGCATTAATCAGTTTTAAATTGGTAATGAACATAAACATCTACAATAAATGGCAACATATGAGGTTAGATACCCAGTACCGTTCGACGACAAAGATAAGAACCAATTCAGGAAAGAGGAAAATGAACAAGTGTCAAGTACCAAGTGGCATTTTCTCTGGACAATGTACTTAAAAACTATCATAACCAATTTTATCATAATGTCCACTCATGACTTAGTTATCAGTGGCACTTTTAGCAACTGGAGATTTATCTCAGCATATGAATTTGTCAATAAGACAGTTTTCAAAATGGCAAAATATAAAAACTAGGACCAAACTTAATAGGTCCACACGATTATCTCTAAATTCAAACAAAATGAATATTGCTTACTGGTCAATATTAAGGGAATAGCTACCATGGTGAATCATTAGGTGTACTACTTGGTGTGGTAATAACCCATGCAGGCCCCAGGTATGATCTCTGTTCTGTGCTGTATTAGTTGAAGAGCGATCACTCACTTCAAAAGAAAACTACCCAATGTTCCCACCAGATTCCTGACTGATGATGCCTTCTGGAGGATGCGCACCTGGACAGAGCAGGCCTAATTTTCTTCTCTCCAGATGGGTCAAATAATCTGTGAACACCATTGGAGGTTCTAATTAAAAATACACATTTAGGTGAGTTATTAGAGGGCAATTGCATTTCTGGAACCATACACTAGCCTGTGCTGATGTCTTTCTGGAGAAAATTGAGAGCAAGATAAGCTAAATGGTGTTTTGTCTACATCTGTAACGCACAGTTTAACATAGAATTTACAGTGCAGAAGGAGGCCATTCGGCCCATCGAGACTGCACCGGCTCTTGGAAAGAGCACCCTACCCAAGGTCAACACCTCCACCCGATCCCCACATCCCAGTAACCCCACCCAACACGAAGGGCAATTTTGAACACTAAGGGCAATTTATCATGGCCAATCCACCTAACCGGCCCATCTTTGGACTGTGGGAGGAAACCGGAGCACCCGGAGGAAACCCATGCACACACGGGGAGGATGTGCAGACTCCGCACAGACAGTGACCCAAGCCGGAATCGAACCTGGGACCCTGGAGCTGTGAAGCAATTGTGCTATCCACAATGCTACCGTGCTGCCCCAGTTGAGAGAGATGGTTTTGGCCAGATTAAATTAGCAAGGTCCAGCACAGAATGAATGCCCATGGACAATAAGATACTTGTGAAAAGTCTGGCAGAGCATTAATCAAAATACGAAGCACAAAAGGTAAACTGATAATTACAGACTTTTTTTATTATGGAGGTGCAGGGGTGGTGGTAATAGAGAAAAAACAAAGTTTTTTGTAAAATAAATCATCCTATGGATTTGAGTGACTTGCAATTTTGAAGAAATAGATTTTTGATTTGCAATGATACATGAATATATTTACTTAAAAATACTCCTAAAATTGCAGGACATTGATTGCATTTCAAATCTTTGGACAGCCGAGTAGCTTTCAATATAGTGCACTTCAATCATTCATCCAAATCACAATTCTGGTATTCACAGCATTTGAAATGTATTTGGTCAGTTCACGGACAAACTAGATGCAACATTCCATTGCCAAGGCAGAGGGAAGTTACAAAATACACTTTACAGTAGCTATCAATAAGCTACAGCTACCGTGACGAAATCCACTAAACAGATCATCTTATAAATAGAAGCAAACACTTCTGGAGGTGGGGAGAAGACAGATAAGGAGGATCCTGAAAAACAATCTAAAATGTACGTGGCAAAGTTTTAATCAGAATGGAATAAAATGTGATGATGACCATGATTACACATCAATGAACAGACAAAATCTGACCAAGACAGCTGGTGAATCCGTAAGGGTGTAAACATTACAAAATGGTGAGGTTAGGAGTTTCTTTAAATTACAGAAGTGCAGAGGGCTGTCAATACATGGAAGGCTATACCCAGCAAGTGATGGAAGCAAGGAATCAGTAATGGCTTTCAAAAAAATATTGAAAGAAACAAATGGTATGGGGAAAAGTGCAGAAGAATGGGACTAAATGGATGATTCCGAGAACCTGTGCAGGCATGATTGGTTGAGTGGTATCTTTCTGTATGGTGAAATTATTTCATTCAAGTCCATTAGGTGCAAGATCATTGCAAATGTCCCACCTTTCTCGGTTGGTTTCCACAACCATGAGAAATTTTGTTCATTTGCAATACTAGAAATTATTACATCACCTCAACATGTATTTCTCCAGTTAACTTTAGCAACTTCATTCAAAACATTCTCAAGTTTCATGATCAGGTTTGGTGTTTCAGTACATAATGGATCAATAAAGTGACATACTGTCCCAGAAATCCCTGCTGCAGCTGTTTCAAATCAACTGGGTTTCTTTGAACTTGAAACTATTCTCCTAATCTTTGCAGTACTACATATTAAACTCTCAGCATTAATTCCTATGCAAGCACTTATGCTTCCAGGCTAAGAGTGCATACAATGTTTTCACTCCCCTGTTCGACGAGGTAAACATTTCATAGTGAGGTGGAAATCCGTCCAATTTGTTTCAGTTGCAGTAAATTAAGCTGGTGAGAGGTTTCATCATAAATAAAGTGACAGATAGTTTACCCAGAACATTAGGAGTTACAAATTCAGAGGACACATTGTTTAGTAGTTCTAGGCATAAACTAACAACTGCATTTTTCCTCCACGTAGAATGAAACTGATTTTGCATCCCTGAAATTTGCTCCAAAATGTACATTACTGTATTAAGTTATTTAAATTCTGCTCACAAGTGTCATTCATACTTAGAAAATAGCTTTTTGAAAATGCCCCACCCCAACTCAACTACATTTTGCCACATTCATACAAGGTGAAAATAAATTGCAATTAGTCCCCATCACTAATAATGCAACCTCTACTGACCCAGCTACCCTTTAGATAAATTTCAGAACATTTACAATTCAAATTTATATAGTCTTATAGAGCTTATTCAAAAATTAATAAAAACAGAATATTGTAATGTAAAGTTCAAGCTGTCTGCATTATTTGATCTTACATTTGCAAAAGTATTTGCATTCATTGAGAAGATGGATCCAATATTCCTCAAATATACATTTCTATTAGTCAATAAAATTCATCAAAGAAAATATAAATACACCCTGTATAAGGCGTACCTCTCACTGAAGAGTTTGTATACTCGAAGATCTAAAGACTGTCCATTGTTTTTGGGGAATAACTGAAAATTGCATTATTCTGCAGAGCAATGTTTCAAACAAGAATTTTGAAAACTATAAAAATATTGTCCATAACATTTTTTTAAAAACAGCCCCTTCTTTCAAGCACCATGGGCACCATCAAGTCGAGGCAATTTAATCTGGAGGTACAGGTACCAGTAATCCTATTCTGCCTCAGTTAAGAAATGCTATAATGCTGGCTAGGTGAATTGGCTACAAAATGCAGGTGACTGTAAAGTCTGAAGCTCTCAGTTCTGCTGGTAAAGTTCATTGCAATCAGATTGCAAAGTGTGCTTGAGACAGGAGTCTTATTTCAAATGGTAAAATTGTTATTTAAAAGGTTTGAGCTTTGAAAACTGTGTTGCAGACATCTTAATTCAAGCCCAGGCAAGTTAAAAAAAAAACACAATTCATAAAAAAGCGCATGTTATTTAAAAAAGTAAATAAAGGACAGCAATCCAATAGCAATCCCACTCCCCCATAAATAAACCGGTCTCTTTGCTGATCCATTTATTGCCAGGGTCACACAACCACAGTAATCCTGTGGTTTTCTTTTTAAATATACAGCAGCAATTTCATGAGCAACATCACATTCAGCAAAGTGAGAATTATAATGTCAAGCTGACCATAAAGATATCAGCTACCTGATTAATAGCATTAAAAAAATAAACCCTCAATATTAGTCGTCACTAAGGTCAGCTTAAAAAGAAACAACCCATGCCAATTTGCAAATGCCACAATAAAGGTTAAACGCAATGCCAGGCATGCATGGTAATGAAACACAGGTCAGTCACCAAGTTAAATAGTTATAATGAATCATTTCAATTGTCAAGGACACTAGTCTTTTTTTGGTTTTGGTCAAGGTTGGGGGAAAAAGAGAAAAGGTATTCATGGTTCTCATGTGATGAACAATCTTGGCTGTTATCCTGAAAGCTAACATCTGTGTAACAGCCGAAAAACTTGAAAAAGGTATTCATGGCCACTTGTTTGAAAGCAGCCATTAGTTATACTGGAGGTAATCTGATGGGAATATTTATCTTTATAAAACACAACCTCCTGAGCACTACTTCCATCTATGGAATGTCAAAATGCATTAAGTGGAAAATAGACTTTATAACAGAAATCTTTGTCAAGTGCAGGAAACAAACCAATTGTTTTAAGGGGAGAGGAAGGTCATCAGGATGAAAGCAATCACAAGTAGACTCTTCTGAAACAGTCTCAAATATTCAACAAAACTCTAGTACTTAATTTAAAATAACATTTTGCTTTGGATTTCTTAGATTCCCTTATTAACTAGTTTTTAAAAAATTAAAAATTTTGCTTGCTCAGCTTGAAGATGAATGTGGTGCCTCCCTGATTTTAAAAAAAGGCTCACCAGCTATGTAAAATTGTAGTCTAAAACCAGGACACAGAATCACATCATGAATCAGTTTTCCTGCCAAGACAGCTCCGAATTGGACGAGAGGATATAAAAAGAAGGCCGTGTTTCATCATCCAAACACACTCCAGTGAATTTTTTGCCTTTACAATTTGCTTGCCCTACTTTTGAACATATTGCACAAGAATGATTCAAACACAATAAGGAACACAAAGTACGCACAACTTTAAAACAAAACAAAACTACGGCCCGGTTATGAATCGTGATGTCTCTCATAGAAGGATCCAATTTGTACTGTAGTATTATACCCAATGTTTCAGCGTCCAGTAGAGCAAGTTGCATCTTTCTTGCCCAAACTATGAAGTGATCTTGGACAGTCCAGCTGGCAAAAGCCCCAAAGTAAATACAGACAAGCTTAGCACAGTGGGTTAAACAGCTGGCTTGTAATGCAGAACAATGCAGAACAGCGCGGGTTCAATTCCCGTACCGGCCTCCCCGAACAGGTGCCAGAATGTGGCGACCAGGGCCTTTTCACAGTAACTTCATTGAAGCCTACTTGTGACAATAAGTGATTATTATTATTAAGTATTTTTCAAGCACCATAACAGTTTCTGCCATATCAGCTTCCATAACCTTTCAAGCAGGCACCTGAAGGCTACTTTAAAAAAAATAATTTATGGGATGTGGGCTTGCTGGTTAGGCCAGTATTTATTGCCCACCCCCAAGTACTGGAAACTCAATGCAGCAAAGATAGGTAACTTAGAAGCTTCCGAAATCGACAAACAAAAAATAAGACCTGACAATTGCAATTTATAATTCTGCATATAAAGTTCAAGAATGTTTTTTTCAAAATATCCAAGTACAGTACACTCCACATAACATTTGCAGTTCTACTGTCTTTTGCTAATTATAATTTACTTTTTTATATGCAAGTCATTAGAGGAATTGTTTCCATGACAATTCTACCCCATTCAAATATGGATTATGATTTTATGGTAAAAATCACACATTAAAACTTTCAGTGCAAAATGCCTATTAAAAAAAATTAAAATCATTGTAGTACCAAGGATGGAATTTATTTGTGGCAGCCTGGGCAGATTACCATACCATAAATTAGGATTGTCATGGCAAAAAAAGATGTCAAACTAATAACTTGGATTGACAATCTACGATTTATAAAACCTCTGATCTTTGACCTGCAGACGAGTCAAAAGAGCCAATTGTAGGAAATACATTGTTGCAGGTGAAGCACAGATGGGCGAACTAACTGGGGATGGACAGTCCAGCTGGCCTTACTACAAAAAGGAACAGAATAATCAGATCACCAAAAAGATGACAGTAGTGCACCCATTATCAGTGCAAACAAACCTAGAGTTAGACATCTCACATCACAGGGTATTTGCAAACGTTCACAGCAAAACATTTTGAAAGCATACAATAAAAACAGGAAATGTTGGAAATACTCAGCAGGTCTGGCAGCATCTACGGGAGAAAGAAACAGAATTAATGAGTCAGGTCAATGACCTGGTATCAAAACTGGGCGTAAAATTATTAGCTTGTCCTAATTCTGATGAAAGCTCATCAACTTGGAATATTAACTCTGTTCTCTTGCCACAGATGCTGCCCGACCTGCTGAGTACTTACAGCATTTGTTTTTATTTCAGATTTCCAGTATCTGCATTAGACTTTGGACATAGTTATCTATAATGGTTTACTTTATGATTATATACAGTTAAACCTCCCTTTAAATCCTAGCATAAACCTCTGGCATTTTAACCAACTTCAATTTCTGAAGCTGTGAAGTCATGAGGAGCACAAACTTTGCCAAGTTAATAACTTTTGACATTTTCTGAGTGCATAATAATGGGGTTTGCCTGTACTTGTATAGTTTGGAAACACTTGCCCCTTTACAACTGTGTAAATTTCAAGAGCTTTCTTTGAAACTTTTGCACAAGAGACATACTCAAAACTATCTATAAAGTATCCCTAATGTTAATTTGTACACGCGCATACCCACATCAGTCTGTTTGTACAAGATTAAAAATAGATGGGAGTTTTACAACAGTCTTACCTCGTATAAACAGAGAAAGAAAACACACAATATCAAAACTTGCTACTGAATGTAGTAACACCCAAAGTCATTCATGCATATTTTCCTTAGGATGTTCGGCCTTGATGCCTTGAGGTAAAAAATATAAAATCAGTACAGTGGAAAAAAGCCACCAGTATTGTCCTTATATAGTGCTTCTGATAGACTTTGAAGAACAATGGCTCATTTCTCTGTGCATATAAATCCTAATGAGCAAATGAGTCATTCAGTGCATTGCATCCTATTCGCTGGTAGACTGCGGTCTGAAACTGGCTTGGCCCTCGAGTTTGTTAAAAAAAATTAGCACTAAGTAAGGACGTTTCAGAACGGCACAGTATGCTGGAAAATCGCTGGGAACTCAGGTCTTATGCAAAATACATTGTATGCTGAGTATCGTGGTGGACCTGTACAGCCTTGGCAAGTGCCAGTGGATCCCGTCCATTGCTCTGTCCAGAAATGTGGCTTCCTTCAGCACTGCAAAGATTAAAGAATCAATTTTTAATATATGTTGCATCAAAAATTTTAACATTTTTGATCCAGTAGATATGTAGGTAACATGCAAATGCTGGACAATACATTATAATAATCTTTATTGTCACAAGTAGGCTTACATCAACACTGCAATGAAGTTACTGTGAAAAGCCCCGACTCGCCACATTCCAGCACCTGTTCGGGTACACGGAGGGACACATTTTTCTCATATTGCCCCGTTTGCTTTTGGTGCCCTTTCTCCCTCTGCTTTGGCTCCCTTCTGGCATTTTGGGAGGAAACCGGAGCACCCGGATGAAACTCAAGCAGACACAGGGAGAACGTGCAGACTCCATACAGACAGTGAATCGAACCTGGGACCCTGGCGCTGTGAAACAACAGTGCTAACCACTGCTATTGTGCCGCCCTATTAATGTTCTCTTATTACAAAAATAGTTCTTCAAAATGAAACATTTAACTTAACATTTTTTTTTTGGGTTGTGGGGTGAGACCCACGCAGACACGGGGAGTACATGCAAACTCCACATGGAGCTGGGGCCAGGATTGAACCAGGGTCCTCGGCGCACGAGGCAGCAGTGCTAACCACTGCGCCACCCGGAAACATTTAACTTTTAATGTATAATCCTCATAAAAGGGTTCCAACAGACTTCCGGTAGGGCTCTGTATGGGGAAGGTGTGCACGGGGCAGCTTCTGTCACAGAACTAGGTTTTCAGGGGTTTTTTCCTCTTGTTTTGCCCGGGTTTTTTTTCGTCCTCCTAATCGTTGTGGGTTTTTAATTTTGTGCACACTAAAAAAAAAAAAGGGGAGGGTAAAAGAAAAAAAGGACCCACGCAGCACACACCCGGAGGGTCGAGCAGGGGAAAGAGAGAAGAGGCCGCAAGGGACCGGACCGGTAAGCTGTGGCCCGGGGGAGGAAAGGTGTGCGAGAGGAGCCGGAGCCTTGGAAGCAGCCGGGGAGAGTCACGCCCCCCTCCCCCCCCCCGAACGGAGATAGCGCCTCGGAGCGCGGGCCTGCGAGCCGGCCCGACCGAGCCCCCCCCCTGCAGCAGCAGAGCATGGGGCAACAGAACACGGGGCAGCGAAACACAGGCCAGGAGAAGCGGCGGCCCGAGCCAGCAACAAGGACCGACCCTCACCCACACACAACCCCCGGCAGCAATCACCACGAGGCAGGTGGCGGAACAAAGGGGGACTCCCGGCCCGACCAGAAGCCTCTCCCTCTCTCTCGACCCTGGGCGAGTGAGGAGGAGAAAAAGAAAAGAACTTCTTCTTTTTGGGGAAAAAAAAACAACTTTGAAAAGAAAAAACTTTTAAAGGGACAGAAAATTCCTTCTCCTTTTCTACGTTAAAAAAAAAACTTACCTGAAAAGAGTCTTTTTTAGAAGGGGGGGGGGGGGGAAGAAAAAAAAAAAAAAAAAGAGGGGATGGGGAGAAAAAAAAAAGGGGGGAAAAGAATGCCAGAAGGGAGCCAAAGCAGAGGGAGAAAGGGCACCAAAAGCAAACGGGGCAATATGAGAGCCCGCTCAGACAAGCTAATCGGCGCACAAAAGCGAGGGAATGGAAGCCTCACCGCAACAAAAAGAACTGGTCAGACAGGAGTATATCCACCCTGGGCCAGAGGGGAACTGGAACTGGAAGGCAGCCTTTGGCGAGGCACTGAGGGAACACCAGCAGGAAAACAAGACAGGGACCAGAGCAGACATAGAGGCCGCAGTACAGGCAGCAATGGTCAAGTCCCTGGCGGAGGTGCAGCTCGCCCTGGGCAGAGCAGAGAAGAAACTGGAAGCCCAGGAGGAGAAACTGGAAACCCAAGAGGCGACCATTAAGGAGATGGAAAAAGCCATGACTGACATGAGCGACCGGATCACGGACCTGGAGAAAGAGGTGGCGAGACTGGGCACAACGCAGGGGAGCCTGAAGGACAGGGTGGACGACCAGGAAAATTGCTCAAGAAGAAAAAAATGTCAGGATAGTGGGCCTACCAAAGGGGATCGAGGGTAGAAACCCCACAGCCTACGAGGCCGAGATGCTGGGCAACTTAGTGGGGAGGGAAACTTTGCCCAACCCACCAGAAATGGACAGAGCACACCGGTCGCTGCGCCCGAAGCCCAGGGCGGGGGACCACCCGAGGGCAGTTATAGCTAAACTGCACCGGTACCAAAACAGGGAAACAATACTGCGCTGGGCCAGGCAAAACAGAACTCGCAAATGGGAAGGACGCTTCATTAGAGTTTATGAGGACATAGGGGCAGACCTCGCCAGGAGACGGGCCGAATTCAATAGAGCGAAAGCAGCCCTTCACAAGAACAAAGTGCGTTTTGGTATGCTGTACCCAGCGAAACTCTGGGTCACATACCAAGAAAGAGAGTATTTCTTCGCAGCCCCCGCCGAATCGAACAAGTCTTTTGAGGAACACGGGCTGGAAAACCAACAGCGAGGGTAGAAATATGGGGCAAGGGGCAACAGCACGGGGGGGGGGGGGGGGGGGGGGGAGGCAACGCCAGGCCCCCCCACCCCCACCATGGCGAGCGCACCCTGAACAAAAAGCAAACCACTACCCGAGGGACTGCCACAGGTGAGAGACCAGGCCCCAGCACGAGGGAACGAGAGAAGTGGAGAAGGGAGAGCAAACGAGGGGAGCACAGGGTAGGATGGGGGAAGAGCGGGCAGAAAAACGCAGAGGCTGGGCAGGGGAGAAGCAAGACAGTAACTCCCGAGAGGGGGGTCACCGCACTAGCAAGAAAGCTAGCACTGGGAGCATCAAAAAAGCAAGGCCGCAGCGTGCTCCCAACAGGGGGGACAGCGCCAGGCAGAGGGCACTCAACAGGCGGGAGAACAAACGGGGATAGGAGTAGGGGAAAGAGGGACAAAGGAGGGATATACAGGAGAGGGGGAGAAAGGGAGAGGAAGGGGGAGGGGGGGGGCGGAACACAGGGACGGAGGGCCAAACAAGGCTAGAAAAGGAACAGCAATAGGGCTACAAAGTGCCACAACCAAGGGCTCGGAACAAGGAATCGCTGCAAGCATCCACCCAGTACGGTCTCTGGGTGAAGGGAGACTCCGGAGTGCAGGGGGCCACCCGCGTGGCGGTCGCACAGTGGGCGGCCATGCCGGGGGGCCCCTTGGGGGGGGGGGGGGGGGGGGCGGAAAGAGGAGTGGACAGCTAAATCTTGAGGAAAGAAAGGTGAACCACAGGGGGGGGGGGGGGGGGAAAGAGGGAAGAGACAGGGAACAACAGAGGAGAGCCAGGGAGGCAGGGAAACATTAACAAACTTGGCATCCACAGGAACAGAGAAAAAAGGGAATACAGGTGGAAGACGGGAGGGCTGGCTGAAGCAGTAGTGAGCACGAGATGACAACGGCAGCAAAATCCGTCCGGGAGAAGCAAGGGGCAACACCAGCACCAGACCCATTCGAGGATTGCCCTCCGGAATTGTCTCTCCGGCACCCAAATGTATATCTACCCCCGCCCCACTCCCCCCACAAACAGATGCCTACTTGTGTGTGTAAATCATTTTGCCAGGTGTACAGGTGCTGCGGCTGGGCGGGTGCATTATACCCTACCAGTTACATTATTTGATTTTGTACTCCTCTCGTGTTGTTACTGTTTTTTTTCTTTTTTCCTCTTCCTTTGTGATTTGTGTGCATGTGCCCTTCGCTTCTATATATATATATATATATTATAGATCCTGTGTGCATCACGGCAAATATACTTTGTTCAAATATCCAATTAAAAACATTTATAAAAAATAAATAAAAGGGTTGCAACCATCTAACTGCTACTACAGCATTGCTCTATTGCAATCTCCAATCTCAATCTGCCAATATTGGTCTATGTCAGCGTATTTGGAGATTGCAAAACATGCAAAACAGCAATGTTGCATGCTGACATCAGACGAATATTGGCTGATTGCAATAGAGCATTCAGCCAATATTGGTCTAATTTCAGCATCCAAAAACTTTTCTTTTCAATACTTAAGATGAAAAAAGAAATATCAAACATAAATGCTGTGTTTTTCAATTGTGGCTCTTGTAGTTTATTTGTGGCAGTAACAGTTAACAACTTCAATACTTCAAGAAACACCCAAAATTAGAGATTTTGCTGAAAAAGCCCTCAACAGCAACCACAAGGGAGTAATGTGGTCCCTTCCTTTCCTACAAATAAAGCCTGTTTGGCGAATTCGGTTCTATTTAGTGGGCAGAAATGCTATTTCAGGAACATGGGCTGTTTTCCATTTTCACTTGTGGACACTCTCACATAGGTCTGCTAGTAAACTTAGGCCAGTGGCCCGTCACCATCTGGTGTTATACCCCTGAGCGGGCTGCTATTATAAGATATGTTTATAGATTTTACCTATTGACAAATACCCAACCTCAGCTTATTTTCAAGCCAAAAGATACCGAAGTAACAAATGATTTGAAGCCATATTTATGAGTATTTGACTTACTGATGTCAGCGACTTTGAAAAGGTCATATGTCTTACTCAGTTGGCAACATACCTAAAGAAAATTATGAGAACCATTTTTCAACTTTGGGATTACCGCGGCTAAACAAAAGCTATGCTTCTGGAACTGGTGACACAAGCCCCAAGTAACACGAAACAAAAGGGAACAGCCACTTAAGACACAATATTTTTTCCAGTTCCCCTGCTCTGATGTTCTTTTTCAAACAGGAAGGTGGAACACAGGAGGCACACAGCTACTTTTCAGCTAAGAAGTCAAATTAGATTATCCTTTTTCATCATTTACTTGGTTCCATCTGTATAGCACCTTCTTGTGACTAGGGGCTTTTCACAGTAACTTCATACTTCTGACAATAAAAGGTTATTATTACAACTCAAAATTTTGAATTCAAAATCAAAGGAGACAAGAATTGAACTCCGGTTAACATCTAAATTATTAATTTAACTTCATATGCCAGAAAAATACAAAGAGGAACTGGACTAATTAATTAAACAAAGTTACATCCAAAATGGAGCAATCCAAAATGGAGCAATTCAATTTTTCACTGGCCAATTATTTTACCTGTCGTGGTCTTTGTCCACAAGGTGGTATCTTGCTCTGAATGCAACCAGCCTGGCATAATATGCTGGTGCAGGAATTGAGACAGAACGCGTGCACCGCACATAAGTGTGGCACAGCTGATAAG
Source organism: Scyliorhinus torazame (assembly GCF_047496885.1). Classification (NCBI taxonomy): domain Eukaryota; kingdom Metazoa; phylum Chordata; class Chondrichthyes; order Carcharhiniformes; family Scyliorhinidae; genus Scyliorhinus; species Scyliorhinus torazame. Next base: position 172,879,777 of record NC_092707.1, on the reverse strand, counting down.
TCAGGAGCTGCAATTCATCAGCTGAGAAGCAGTTGTCATCCCACAAGACATGGTAGTGTGACGGACGGCTGGTACCCTGAGAATACAAGCAAAATTAGATTAATGTTTGTGGTTATGGGGCAGAGAAAATGCCCGACATTCTCACTCAGTAGAGTCTGAGAATTGAAGTGTGCCACGAAGACTTTCCACTTATTTTTCAGAGAATCAGGGCAGCAGGCAGCTGAAGCACACAAGTGAAAGCTTGCAAAAAGAATGAGCCTCTGTACTCATCTCTGTCTAATTGCCAAAAAGTAAAATCTAGGAATTTTCAAACAATTTTTAAATATCAAACAATGGCAGAATTTACTGTACCTGAATTCCTGCATGACTACAAAGGTAGAAATCAAACTCTGAGGGATGGGTGATGGTGCTGTCAACAGTGGTGCCAGCAGGGACATTGCCACTTTTACCCACCTGTCAATTGAATAATAACCTGTATTATAAAATAGGTAATGGGCAAACTAAAAGCTAGAATCGCCAACAAACAGGAAAAGGAGTAAACTAAATTTATAGTTTATTTTGCAACAAGATATCTCAAAGCATTTTTGTAAGTATTTTTGCAGTTTATTCACTGTTACAATAAGAAAAGAAATCTTTCTTTATTCTTTCACATTCCAGGCTAGGTCTTCATTTATTACCCATTGCTAATTGCCTTAGAGTAGGTGGTAATGAGTCACTTTCTTGAAGTGCTGCACCCCATGTTGTGTAGCTGTGCCCAGAGTGCTGGGGAGTTTCAGAGGGGGGGGGGGGGGGGTTCCTCCTCCTCCCACCACCCGCTTGCCCCACACACATCTCCTCCATCCCCTCTCACATATGATGCGAGGGATCCTGTCGTTGGCGGCAGCAGGATCTTCTGGTCCCACCATTGTCAATGGGATTTACCATGCCCTTGTCCTTCGAGGTGGAAGAAATCGCAGGTTTGGAAGGTGCTGTTGAAGCCTTGGTGAGTTGCAGTACTGCAACTTGTAGATGATGCACATTGCTGGCACTGTGTCAAATGATGGAGGAAGCGAATGTTGAAGATGAATGGGGTGCCATCAGGCAGCTTTTTCCAAGATGGTATTGAGCTTCTCGAGTGTTGTTGGAGCTGCACTCATTCAGACAAGTGGACAGTATTCTGTCACACTCCTGACTTGTCCCTTGTAGATGGTGAACTGCTTTGGGAAGAATTAAAAGTAGACACACCCAGGGCCAGGTAAAATATATCCCAGGCTGTTGGGTGAGGCAAAGACAGAAGTATCAGAGTCTGGTATTTGAAGAGGGTTCAATAGAAGCCCTGAAAATCCAAGAACGCTGCAGACGGTGCTGTGGTTGTGGGGTATTGGGACAAAGGTCCTCCTCTAGGTGGTAGTGTTCGGCTTGGCATGGCCGAAGAGCTGAAATTGTGTTTGTCAGTTGGCGTTAAGAGTGCAGACTCAAAATCCAGGGGATGGAATCTCAGGAGGTGAGATTGAATCCCTGCAAGGTGGGCTGTTGTTGAAGCTTGGCTGACCACAGCATTACTGATGTTTGGGTGGGTTGTTAAAGAAATCCGAGAAATCGGTTTAGGTTGCATCGACATTTATTGTGCAGCGTGAAGTGTTCAACCACAGTCTGCCTGTTAATTCATGTGCACCTCATTGTAACCCTGGCTTTAGACTATTAGATATTTAATTGTTTTATCTTTCTGACCTAGTAAAGTGTTATTTGTGCTATTTTTAAAATCGGTGGAATCTTGTGACTTTCTTCACTGAGCAAATGTCTTAAATCTCAAACTTTGATATTTTAAACAAAATATTATTTTTTTTAAAAAATAATTTTTATTAAAGGTTTTCATAAAATATCAATAACAAAATGAGAAAGAAAAAAGAACCCAACAGGGTTAAGTACAAAACACAATCTAAAAAAGCAACCCCCCAAACCCCTCCCCCCCCGTACATAAATAATAAATTAACATTAACACCCCAACTTAAGACAACAGGTGTATACACCCCCTCAGACCCTCCAGTGTAAATAACATAAACAAAAATAAAGTCAACCCCCCCCCCCCCCCCCCCACTGCTGCTGCCATTGACCAATGTCTATCGTTCTGCCAGAAAGTCTTAAGAACGGTTGCCACCGCCTAAAGAACCCTTGTACCGACCCTCTCAAGGCGAATTTCACCCTCTCCAATTTAATGAACCCTGCCATAAACAAAATATTATTGGTCCCTAACTGCATCCTACCAACAACTTGGGGATCTGGCCAAGGACCATAAAACATTGCAATGAGATCAGGAGCCGAGTAGCCCTGGCAGAACCCGAACTGAGCATCTGACTCAGATGCTGCGCACGTGCTGCTCGATGGTATCGTCAATGACACCATGCATCACTGTGCAGGTCTAATCTATATGCAACAGGGTCCAGATAATCTGTTTCAGCGATGTTGTTGGAGGGATAAATATTGATTTGGCACATCAAGAGTGCCATGATATATTTTATGTCCATAGGATGGAGACGCCAGTTTCACATCGCATCCCAAAGCCAGCACTTCACAGTGTAGCACCCTCGGCCGTCTAGATTATGGCTGAAGTCTCTCAATTGGAATCCGAACCCACAATCTTCTGATTCAAGTGAGTATGAGACTAGAAAAAAAATCATTGATTTTCACAGGAAAGATTTACATCAAAATTGCCAAGATCTACTGATAAAACCTCCTTTGCAAAGAAACTTATTTTTAATATTCAAAAATACCCAAACAAAAAACAAGTACAATTGAACAAGCAAGCCCATCATGGTAGAAAGATTTCAATCTGCTTAATCTCATGATAGAGATGAGTAGAAGCAATTCAAGCGCACTAAAATGTCTTCCCTCATTTGAAGTGCAGGGTAAGAATTGTTAAACTACTTATTTGCAACTGGTTGTTTTCCAGAGAAAACATTTCCAACAGGAAAACATTCATATAACACCTTTAACATAAAAATAAACCTCTCAAGACACTTCATTAAAGGTGTTGGAGAAAATGAATTCTAAATCAAGAGGAAGAGATAAGAGCAGGCGTGACCAAACGTTTGGCCAGAGGTGCAAGGATGGTGGAAAAGAAGAGGCCAGAATCCTCCACTTTGAATCCAAGTAAGACAAACTGCAGAAATTTGGAACTGTTGATGAGAAAAATTTGGTGTCAGGTACACACACAAATCACCAAAAGAACCAATAATAAAGGCCAAGAGAATGTTGGAAGAAAAGAGGCCAAGCTGTGAGTTGGTGTTAAGGGTCACACCACCATCACAGCAATTGCTGGAAAATATAACCAGATAAAGATGTTCCAGTAAGGAGATGTAAACATCCATGGGCCAGCACGGTGGCATAATGGTTAGCACTGCTGCCTTACAGCTCCAAGGTCCCAGGTTCAATTCCAGCTTCGGGTGACTGTCTCTGTGGAGTTTGCACTTTCACCCAGTGTCTGCGTGGGTTTCCTCCGGGTGCTCCGGTTTCCTCCCACAGTCGAAAGATGTGCAGGTTAGGTGGATTGGACAAGCTAAATTGTCTGTCAGTGTTGAAAAAGTCAGGTCGGGTTACTGGGATAGGGTGAAAGCCTGGGCTTAAGTAGAGTGCTCTTTCCAAGGGTCGGTGCAGAATCGATGGGCCGAATGGCCTTCTTCCGCACTGTAAATTCTACGATTCTATGTCTCGTGCTGTTCAAAGCCAAAATGTCAATATAATGGATCCACAAAGAGATCAAGGGTGGTAAGGTCCTTATTTAGAAGAGTGGAGATATTCTGCGGGGAAACATAAAATGGAGCAATGACTGATCCCCGGACAGTCCAGGGATGCAGTGGTGGATACAGTGAGCATAATTTGGGTGTGGGGGGGGGGTTTGTAGAATCATGAAAACTTACAGTACAGAAGGCAACCTTTCTGCCTGTTGTGGCTGTGGTGGTTCTATGAAAGAGCAGTCAGGCCAAGTCCAACATCCCAGCCTTTTGTGTAACCATACAACCCCCGAATTCTCAAATACCTTTCCATCCCTCTTTTAAAATGATTTATTGAGTCAACTTGTACCAGCTTTTTAGGCAGAGCATTCCAGATTTGCAGCCAGTTTTGCTTGGTTTTCTTGATATGAGGTAGGTAAGCAATTGTAAATCCAGAGGACCAACTTGTATGTTTTAGTACCAGAGCAGAGACAAGTTCTACTGTTTGATTGTAGTCATATTATATTTAATAAGCTACAGTCATGTCCATAGCATTCAAAAATCATTCTTTTGTCCTCCCCATAATTTTTGGAAGAGTTTTGCTGTATTTGCAGGAGCTTATATTTATTTGCCCAACATGTGCAGATGGATTGGCCATGATACAAATTAAGTATCTCGGCACGTGCAGGTTGGGTGGGGTTACGGTGAAAGGGCAGGGAGTGGGGTAGAGTGCTCATTCAGAGGGTTGGTGTGGACTTGATGGGCGGCATGGACCCCTTCTGCACTACAGGGATTCTATGGGTTAAACATTTTTTTTTTTTTTAAATAAAAAAAGAGTACCCAATTCATTTTTTCCAATTAAGGGGCAATTTAGCGTGGCCAATCCACCTACACTGCACATCTTTGGGTTGTGAGGGTGAAACCCACACAAACACGGGGAGAATGTGCAAACTCTACACGGACACTGACCCAGAGCTGGGATCGAACCTGGGACATTGGCGACCTGAGACAGCAGTGCTAACCATTGCGGCACCATGCTACCCTGGGATTCTACGGTTCTATGTAATCTTTTCACTTGCATAAACTACAGTACCACTACTTAATGAAGCAGCTTACATGGTTATTGCTGCCTACAAGGGGGTTGTGGGGGTGGGAGATTGTAACTGGGTGGCTAATGGTGACAATGACCAGGCAAAACAATGCATCAGCATCTTAATAGCACTGGACTGCCAGTAAAATGTGATTTTGTGTCACCTTTTAAAACGTATTCTTTTTTTTACAAATAAACATTTTATCGAGGTATTTTTGGTTTTACAACAACAAAATAAACAATGTACAGGAGTCTATAAACATAGTGCAAAAAGCCTGCTTCCTCCCTTACAGGTCCCACCTTTATTAACCCTCTACTCTAAGCTGAACTATCCCATTCCCCTACATCTGCTGACGATTAATTTTCCGCAAAGAAGTCGACGAACGGTTGCCACCTCCGGGCGAACCCTAACAGTGACCCTCTCACGGCAAACTTGATTTTCTCCAAACAGAGAAAGCTGGCCATGTCAGATAGTCAGGTCTCTGACTTTGGGGGCTTTGAGTCCCTCCAAGCTAATAATATCAGTCTCTGGGCTACCAGGGAAGCAAAGGCCAGAATGTCTGCCTCATTCTCCTCCTGGATACCCAGATCTTCCGACACCCCTAAAATCGCCACCTCTGGACTCGGTGCCACCCTTGTTTTTAATACCGTGGACATGACATCTGCAAACCCCTGCCAGAATCTCCTGAGCTTTGGGCATGTTCAAAACATGTGGACATGGTTCGCTGGCCCACCCGCACACCTATCTTCTACCCCAAAGAACCTGCTCATCCGGGCCACTGTCATATGAGCCCAGTGAACGACCTTAAACTGTATCAGGCTGAGCCTGGCGCATGTTGTGGACGCGTTGACTCTACTTAATGCAGCCACCCAGAGACCATCCTCTATCTCTCCTCCGAACTCCTCTTCCCACTTGCGCTTCAGCTCCTCAGTCTGCGTATCCTCTGACCCCATGAGTTCCTTATAGATGTCAGAGACCTCCCCTTTTCCCACCCACACTCTGGAAACTACGCTGTCCTGTATCCCCCTTCGGTAGGAGCGGGAAGGTTGAGATGTACATAAAAAGCAAGAAGGTAGCCAGGGAAAGGGTTGGCCCACTGAAAGATAGGCAAGGGAATCTGTGTGTGGAGCCAGAGGAAATGGGTGAGGTACTAAATGAATACTTTGCATCAGTATTCGCCAAAGAGAAGGAATTGGTGGATGTTGAGCCTGGAGAAGGGTGTGTAGATAGCCTGGGTCACATTGAGATCCAAAAAGACAAGGTGTTGGACGTCTTGAAAAATATTAAGGTAGATAAGTCCCCAGGGCCTGATGGGATCTACCCCAGAATACTGAAGGAGGCAAGAGAGGAAATTGCTGAAGCCTTGGCAGAAATCTTTGGATCCTCACTGTCTGGAGATTATCCAATGTTGTTCCTTTGTTTACAAAGGGTAGCAAGGATAATCCAGGGAACTACAGGCCGGTGGGCCTTACGTCAGTGGTAGGAAAATTACTGAAGAGAATTCTTCGAGACAGGATCTACTCCCATTTGGAAGCAAATGGACGTATTAGCGAGAGGCAGCATGGTTTTGTGAAGGGGAGGTCGTGTCTCACTAACTTGATAGAGTTTTTCGAGGAGGTCACTAAGATGATTGATGCAGGTAGGGCAGTGGATGTTGTCTGTATGGACTTCAGTAAGGCCTTTGACAAGGTCCATCATGGTAGACTGGTACAAAAGGTGAAGTCACACGGGATCAGGAATGAGCTGGCAAGATGGATACAGAACTGGCTAGGTCATAGAAGGCAGAGAGGAGCAATGGATGGGTGCTTTTCTAATTGGAGGGCCGTGACTAGTGGCGTTCCGCAGGGATCAGTGCTGGGACCTTTGCTGTTCGTAGTATATATAAGTGATTTGGAGGAAAATGCAACTGGTCTGATTAGTAAGTTTGCAGACGACACAAAGGTTGGTGGAATTGCAGATAGCGATGAGGACTGTCAGAGGATACAGCAGGATTTAGATTGTTTGGAGACTTGGGCGGAGAGATGGTAGATGGAGTTTAATCCGGACAAATGTGAGGTAATGCATTTTGGAAAGTCTAATGCAGGTAGGGAATACACAGTGAATGGTAGAACCCTCAAGAGTATTGAAAGTCAGAGATCTAGGTGTACAGGTCCACAGGTCACTGAAAGGGGCAACACAGGTGGAGAAGGTAGTCAAGAAAGCATACGGCATGCTTGCCTTCATTGGCCGGGGCATTGAGCATAAGAACTGGCAAGTCACGTTGCAGCTGTATAGAACCTTAGTTTAGGCCACACTTGGAGTATAGTGTTCAATTCTGGTCTCCACACTGTCAGAAGGATGTGGAGGCTTTAGAGAGGATGCAGAAGAGATTTACCAGAATGTCGCCTGGTATGGAGGGCATTAGCTTTGAGGAGTGGTTGAATAAACTCGGTTTGTTCTCACTGGAACGACTGAGGTTGAGGGGCGATCTAAGAGAGGTCTACAAAATTATGAGGGGCATAGACAGAGTGGATAGTCAGAGGCTTTTTCCCAGGGTAGAGGGGTCAATTACTCGGGGGCATAGGTTTAAGGTGCGAGGGGCAAGGTTTAGAGGAGATGAACGAGGCAAGTTTTTTTAAAAACAGAGGGTAGTGTGTGCCTGGAACGCGCTGCCGGAGGAGATGGTGGAAGCACGGATGATAGTGACATTTTTTTTTTTTTTAATTAAATATTTTATTGAAAATTTTTGGTCAACCAACACAGTAAATTGTGCATCCTTTACACAATATTATAACAACACAAATAACAATGACCTATTTTATAAACAAAAAATGAATAAATAATAAATAACAAAAATGAAAACTAGCCCTAATTGGCAACTGCCTTGTCACAAGTAACACTCTCCAAAAATATAATTTAACAGTCCAATATATAATTATCTGTAGCAACGACCTATACATACTATACAGTATATATTAACAACCCTGAGAGTCCTTCTGGTTCCTCCTCCCCCCCCCGCCCCCCCCCCTCCCCACCCCCGATCCTGGGCTGCTGCTGCTGCCTTCTTTTTCCCATTCCGTCTATCTTTCTGCGAGGTATTCGACGAACGGTTGCCACCGCCTGGTGAACCCTTGAGCCGACCCCCTTAGGACGAACTTAATCCGCTCTAGCTTTATAAACCCCGCCATGTCATTTATCCAGGTCTCCACCCCCGGGGGCTTGGCTTCTTTCCACATTAGCAATATCCTGCGCCGGGCTACTAGGGACGCAAAGGCCAAAACATCGGCCTCTCTCGCCTCCTGCACTCCCGGCTCTTGTGCAACCCCAAATATAGCCAACCCCCAGCTTGGTTCGACCCGGACTCCTACTACTTTTGAAAGCACCTTTGTCACCCCCATCCAAAACCCCTGTAGTGCCGGGCATGACCAAAACATATGGGTATGATTCGCTGGGCTTCTCGAGCACCTCGCACACCTATCCTCCACCCCAAAAAATTTACTGAGCCGTGCTCCAGTCATATGTGCCCTGTGTAATACCTTAAACTGAATCAGGCTTAGCCTGGCACACAAGGACGACGAGTTTACCCTGCTTAGGGCATCTGCCCACAGCCCCTCCTCGATCTCCTCCCCCAGCTCTTCTTCCCATTTCCCTTTTAGTTCATCTACCAATATCTCCCCTTCGTCCCTCATTTCCCTATATATATCTGACACCTTACCATCCCCCACCCATGTCTTTGAGATCACTCTGTCCTGCACCTCTTGTGTCGGGAGCTGCGGGAATTCCCTCACCTGTTGCCTCGCAAAAGCCCTCAGTTGCATATACCTGAATGCATTCCCTTGGAACAACCCATATTTCTCGGTCAGCGCTCCCAGACTCGCGAACTTCCCATCCACAAACAGATCTTTCAGTTGCGCTATTCCTGCTCTTTGCCACATTCCATATCCCCCATCCATTCCCCCCGGGACAAACCTATGGTTGTTTCTTATCGGGGACCCATACCAAGGCTCCAGTCTTTCCCCTATGCCGTCTCCACTGTCCCCAAATCTTCAGTGTAGCCACCACCACCGGGCTTGTGGTGTAGTTCCTCGGTGAGAACGGCAATGGGGCTGTCACCATAGCCTGTAGGCTAGTCCCCCTACAGGACGCCCTCTCTAATCTCTTCCACGCCGCTCCCTCCTCCTCTCCCATCCACTTACTCACCATTGAAATATTAGCGGCCCAATAATACTCACTTAGGCTCGGTAGTGCCAGCCCCCCCCTATCCCTGCTACGCTGTAAGAATCCCTTCCTCACTCTCGGGGTCTTCCCGGCCCACACAAAACCCATGATGCTCTTTTCAATCCTTTTAAAAAAAGCCTTCGTGATCACCACCGGGAGGCACTGAAACACAAAGAGGAATCTCGGGAGGACCACCATCTTAACCGCCTGCACCCTCCCTGCCATTGACAGGGATACCATATCCCATCTCTTGAAATCCTCCTCCATCTGTTCCACCAACCGCGTTAAATTTAACCTATGCAATGTGCCCCAATTCTTAGCTATCTGGATCCCCAGGTAACGAAAGTCCCTTGTTACATTCCTCAACGGTAGGTCCTCTATTTCTCTACTCTGCTCCCCTGGATGCACCACAAACAACTCACTTTTCCCCATGTTCAATTTATACCCTGAAAAATCCCCAAACTCCCCAAGTATCCGCATTATTTCTGGCATCCCCTCCGCCGGGTCCGCCACGTATAGTAGCAAATCGTCCGCATACAAAGATACCCGGTGCTCTTCTCCTCCCCTAAGTACTCCCCTCCACTTCTTGGAACCCCTCAACGCTATCGCCAGGGGCTCAATCGCCAGTGCAAACAATAATGGGGACAGAGGGCATCCTGCCTTGTCCCTCTATGGAGCCGAAAATATGCAGATCCCCGTCCATTCGTGACCACGCTCGCCACTGGGGCCCTATACAACAGCTGCACCCATCTAACATACCCCTCTCCAAAACCAAATCTCCTCAACACCTCCCACAAATAATCCCACTCCACTCTATCAAATGCTTTCTCGGCATCCAACGCCACTACTATCTCCGTTTCTCCCTCTGGTGGGGCCATCATCATTATCCCTAACAACCTCCGTATATTCGTGTTCAGCTGTCTCCCCTTCACAAACCCAGTTTGGTCCTCGTGGACCACCCCCGGGACACATTCCTCTATTCTCATTGCCATTACCTTGGCCAGGACCTTGGCATCTACATTTAGGAGGGAAATAGGTCTATAGGACCCGCATTGTAGCGGGTCCTTTTCCTTCTTTAAGAGAAGCGATATCGTTGCTTCAGACAGAGTCGGGGGCAGTTGTCCCCTTTCCTTTGCCTCATTAAAGGTTCTCGTCAGTACCGGGGCGAGCAAGTCCACATATTTTCTATAGAATTCGACTGGGAATCCATCCGGTCCCGGGGCCTTTCCCGCCTGCATGCTCCTAATTCCTTTCACCACTTCTTCTACCTCGATCTGTGCTCCCAGTCCCACCCTTTCCTGCTCTTCCACCTTGGGAAATTCCAGCCGATCCAAGAAGCCCATCATTCTCTCCCTCCCATCCGGGGGTTGAGCTTCATATAATTTTTTATAAAATGTCTTGAACACTCCATTCACTCTCTCCGCTCCATCTCTCCTTCCTCATCCCTCACTCCCCCTATTTCCCTCGCTGCTCCCCTTTTCCTCAATTGGTGTGCCAGCAACCTGCTCGCCTTCTCCCCATATTCGTACTGTACACCCTGTGCCTTCCTCCATTGTGCCTCTGCAGTGCCTGTAGTCAGCAAGTCAAATTCTACATGTAGCCTTTGCCTTTCCCTGTACAGTCCCTCCTCCGGTGCTTCCGCATATTGTCTGTCCACCCTCAAAAGTTCTTGCAGCAACCGCTCCCGTTCCTTACTCTCCTGCTTCCCTTTATGTGCCCTTATTGATATCAGCTCCCCTCTAACCACCGCCTTCAACGCCTCCCAGACCACTCCCACCTGGACCTCCTCATTATCATTGAGTTCCAAGTACTTTTCACTGCACCCCCTCACCCTTAGACACACCCCCTCATCTGCCATTAGTCCCATGTCCATTCTCCAGGGTGGGCGCCCTCCTGTTTCCTCCCCTATCTCCAAGTCCACCCAGTGTGGAGCGTGATCCGAAATGGCTATAGCCGTATACTCCGTTCCCCTCACCTTCGGGATCAATGCCCTACCCAGCACAAAAAAGTCTATTCGCGAGTAGACTTTATGGACATAGGAGAAAAACGAGAACTCCTTACTCCTAGGTCTGCTAAATCTCCACGGGTCTACACCTCCCATCTGCTCCATAAAATTTTTAAGTACCTTGGCTGCTGCCGGCCTCCTTCCAGTCCTGGACTTCGACCTATCCAGCCCTGGTTCCAACACCGTATTAAAATCTCCCCCCATTATCAGCTTTCCCATCTCTAGGTCCGGAATGCGTCCTAGCATCCGCCTCATAAAATTGGCATCATCCCAGTTCGGGGCATATACGTTTACCAAAACCACCGTCTCCCCCTGTAGTTTGCCACTCACCATCACGTATTTGCCCCCGTTATCCGCCACTATAGTCTTTGCCTCGAACATTACCCGCTTCCCCACTAATATAGCCACCCCCCTGTTTTTCGCATCTAGCCCCGAATGGAACACCTGCCCCACCCATCCTTTGCGTAGCCTAACCTGGTCTATCAGTTTCAGGTGCGTTTCCTGTAACATAACCACATCTGCCTTAAGTTTCTTAAGGTGTGCGAGTACCCGTGCCCTCTTTATCGGCCCGTTCAGCCCTCTCACGTTCCACGTGATCAGCCGAGTTGGGGGGCTTCCTACCCCCCCCCTTGTCGATTAGCCATCACCTTTTTCCAGCTCCTCACCCGGTTCCCACGCAGCTGTATCTCCCCCAGGCGGTGCCCCCCCGCCCATCCTCTCCCATACCAGCTCCCCCCTCTCCCCAGCAGCAGCAACCCAGTAATTCCCCCCCCCCGCTAGCGTAATTACTCCCCCCATGTTGCTCCCAGAAGTCAGCAAACTCTGGCTGACCTCGGCTTCCCCCCGTGACCTCGGCTCGCACCGTGCGACGCCCCCTCCTTCCTGCTTCTCTATTCCCGCCATGATTATCATAGCGCGGGAACCAAGCCCGCGCTTCTCCCTTGGCCCCGCCCCCAATGGCCAACGCCCCATCTCCTCCACCTCCCCTCCTCCCCCATCACCACCTGTGGGAGAGAGAAAAGTTACCACATCGCAGGATTAGTACATAAAACCCCTCTTTGCCCCCCACATTCGCCCCACCACTTTGTTCGAACGTTCTTTTTAATAACCCGCTCATTCCAGTTTTTCTTCCACAATAAAAGTCCACGCTTCATCCGCCGTCTCAAAGTAGTGGTGCCTCCCTCGATATGTGACCCACAGTCTTGCTGGTTGCAGCATTCCAAATTTTATCTTCTTTTTATGAAGCACCGCCTTGGCCCGATTAAAGCTCGCCCTCCTTCTCGCCACCTCCGCACTCCAGTCTTGATAAACGCGAATCACCGCGTTCTCCCATTTACTGCTCCGAGTTTTCTTCGCCCATCTAAGGACCATTTCTCTATCCTTAAAACGGAGGAATCTCACCACTATGGCTCTGGGAATTTCTCCTGCTCTCGGTCCTCGCGCCATCACTCGGTATGCTCCCTCCACCTCCAACGGACCCGCCGGGGCCTCCGCTCCCATTAACGAGTGCAGCATCGTGCTCACATATGCCCCGACGTCCGCTCCCTCCACACCTTCAGGAAGACCAAGAATCCTCAGGTTGTTCCTCCTTGCGTTGTTTTCCGGTGCCTCCAACCTTTCCACACATCGTTTCTGATGTGCCTCCTGCGTCTCCGTCTTCACCACCAGGCCCTGTATATCGTCCTCATTCTCGGCTGCCTTTGCCTTCACGACCCGAAGCTCCCGCTCCTGGGTCTTTTGTTCCTCCCGCCTGTAGTATCGGGGCCAACAGCTCTTTCTTCATTTCCTTTTTGATCTCTTCCACACAGCATTTCAAGAACTCTTGTTGTTCAGGGCCCCATGTTAAACTGCCACCTTCCGACGCCATCTTGGTTTTTGCTTGCCTTCCTTGCCGCTGTTCTAAAGGATCCACTGCAATCTGGCCACTCTCTCCTCCTTTTTCCATCCGTATCCAGGGGGGATTCCCTTCTGGTTTACCGCACAGTGTTTTTAGCCGTCAAAATTGCCGTTGGGGCTCCTATCAAGAGCCTAAAAGTCCGTTTCACAGGGAGCTGCCGAAACGTGCGACTCAGCTGGTCATCGCCGCACCCGGAAGTCTGATAGTGACATTTAAGGGGCATCTTGATAAATACATGAATAGGATGGGAATAGAGGGATACGGACCCAGGAAGTGTAGAAGATTTTAGTTTAGACGGGCAGCATGGTTGGCACAGGCTTGGAGCTGTACTTTTCTTTGTTCTGAGACCTGCCTACACAGGAAGTCCTGCATCTGCACGTACCTGAATTTGTTTCCCCTCGCCAATCCAAATTTCTCCTCCAGCTCCCTCAAGCTAGGAAAGCTCCCCTCTATAAACATATCCCCCATCCTCTCAACTCCTGCCCTCTGCCATCTCCGAAACCCCCCGCCCATCCTTCCCAGGGCAAACCGGTGATTGGAGACAAGACCGATGCTCCTTCCGCTCCCACATGCTTCCTCCATTGCCCCCAGACTCTCAGGGCCGCCACCACCAGTACCATGCCGGCGTGAACAGCAGAGGCATAGTTATCAACTCCCCCAAGCTGGTGCCCTCGCATTAAGCCGCCTTCATACGCTCCCGTGCCGACCACCCCCCCACCACCCATTTCCTAATTATGGCTATATTCACCGTCCAATAGTGGTTACTGAAGTTTGGCAGCGCCAGCCCGCCCTCTCCCCGGCTGCGCTCAAGCATCCCCTATTTTACTCGTGGGGTCTTGCCCGCCCATACAAAGCCAGTGATCACTTCATTAACCCGTTTAAAAAAGGACAGCGGAATAAAGATGGGGAGACACTGGAACACAGACAGGAATCTCAGGAGGACCGTCATCTTCACAGTCTGCACCCTACCAGCTAATGACAACGGGAGCACGTCCCACCTTCAGAAATCGTCCTTTATTTGGTCTACTAGTCGGGCCAGATTAAGTTTGTGCAACCGTTCCTATTCCCGCGCCACTTGGATGCCTAGATACCTAAAGCTTCCCCCTACCTCTAAACGGCAGTTTCCCAATCGCCTCTCCTGTCCCCTTGCCTGGATCGCAAACATCTCACTTTTCCCCATATTTAGTTTGTACCCCGAAAACCGGCCAAATTCTGCCAGAATCCTCATGATTTTTTCCATCCCCTCTGCTGGGTCAGATACATACAGGAGCAAGTCGTCAGCGTAAAGTGAGACTCTGTGTTCCACTCCTCCCCGGACCAGCCCCTTGAAGCTCTTAGTGCAATTGCCAAAGACTCTATAGCTAATGCGAACAACAGCGGGGAGAAGGGGCATCCCTGTCTCATCCCCCGATGCAGCCTAAAATAGTCCGATGTTGTCCTATTCGTCCGTACGCTTGCCACAGGAGCCTGATACAGCAACCTGACCCAGTCAATAAAGCCCCGCCAAATCCGAAACATCCCAGTACCTCCCAAGATATTCTCATTCTTCTCGATCAAAAGCCATCTCTGCGCCCATTGCGACCACTACCTCCACCTCCCTCCCTTCTGGGGCCATCTTGATCACATTTAGCAACCTTCTTACATTGGCCACCAATTGCCTTCCCTTAACAAACCCCGCCTGGTCCTCCCCAATTAAGTCCGGAAACAGTCTTCAATCCTAGAGGACAAAATTTTGGCCAGCGGTTTGGCGTCCACATTCAATAGGGATATCGGCCTGCAGGACCCACACAGCTTCAGATCCTTGTCCCGCTTCAGGATCAACGAGATCGTGGCCTGTGCCATCGTCGGGGAAACACACCTCTCTCCCTTGCCTCATTGAATGTCCTCATCAACAGCGGCCCCGATATCCCAGAGAACTTTTGATAGAACTCCACTGCATACCCATCTGGACCCAGGGCTTGACCCGACTGCATGGCCTTCAGCCCCTCGGATATCCCTTTGATCCCGATTGGGGACCCCAGCCGTTCTATCAGCTCCACGTCCACCTTTGGGAAATTAGGTCTCCCTAGGGAGTGTCTCATCTCCTCCGGCCCAGGTGGGGTTCCGACCCGTACAGCCTACTATAAAACTCCTTAAACGCCTTATTCACCCCTGCTGAGACTCCCACCAGGTTCCAGTCTCCATCCTTTTCTTTCCCTATCTCCCTGGCTGCCTCCCTCTTTCTAAGCTGCTGTGCAAGCATTCTGCTGGCCTTCTCTCCATGCTCATAAATCGCCCCCCTCGCCTTTCTCACCTGCTCTACTGCCCTTCCTGTGGTTAACAAGCCGAACTCCGCTTGTAGCTTCCGCCGTTCCCTTAAAAGCCCTGCCTCTGGGGTCTCCGCATAACCATTTAAAACATATTCTACATGAAAAGTAACCATTCATAAACAAATATCATAAAACTACAATAGACCAATGACAAGTGGTAAAAGCTTTTTTATGGAAAACAAAATTAATGCTATTTGTTTTCCTGCTAATCAGTTTTCTCTCCTTCTGCCCTGAAGGCAATTGTTTATATTGAAATGTGTGGAAGACGATAGTATCCTGCCTAACTGGCTGTCTTCACTCATGAAAATAAGATAGAAGAAAAATTGACAGGATTCACCTGTGCAGAATTCCAAGAGCGATAATGGGACATAGATCACCTGGACATGTTTGTGTCATATGGTTTAATTTCATAACTTGCAGTGCATTTACCCAGAGGGCAATTCTGTACAGCAGCATGTGCATGCTCGAACACCTACCCTTTCACTTCTGTCGGCACAGAAGAGTCGCGTATGATGTCGTTTCTGAACAACGAGGTATGTTATGCCAGGTCTGTAGTCCTCCTCCAGGCTAATGCAGGCTTTCCGAATGGCAATAAGCTCAGGCCAGGCCACCTACATTCAGGTTTGAAAAAAAGAATTACACAAGGAGTGAAGTTGCAGGAACATTTCCATTTCAGTTGAATATCATTTTCGCTGTTCATTTTTCAACAAACCATTTATTCCCCCCAACTCCTATCCCATAAAATGGCTGGAAATAGTTGTTTGAAGTACAGTAGCCTTTTAAATTGGATACACAGAATCCAAAAACAATGTGCAATCTTGTTGTTATGTTCTCTATATTACAACAGTGACTACATTTCAAAAAGTACTTCATTTAAGAGGGTGGGGAGTCCGAGGGTGGGGAGTCCAGCGAGGATGGGGAGTCCAGCGAGAGTGAATAAAGAGAAACAGTTTCCAATAGCTGAACGCCAACAACCAGAGGGCAGAGTTGAGGCGATTGGCAAAAGTGCCAGAGACCATGAGGGATATCCAGAGTGGTGGATATGAATTCAATAGTATCATTCAAATGGGAATTAGATAAATGCACGTATGAGAAGAAAATGCAGGAACATTGGAAAAGAACTGGGACAAAACTATGCAGAACCAGCCCAGACTCAATGGGTCAAGTGACCAGCTTCTACATGTACTATTATCTGATTCTACGGTTTGCTAAACACCTCACCAATTACACACACAAACCTGCTTCATTTGTCCTTCAGAAACCCCACCCCTGTAGTAGATAATGCGAGTTGGCTTGAAGCGGGTTGATTTGTAAAACTGAATTAGGAGCTCCCGCACCATGTTGGACAAATCTTGGATCACCTCTTGACTGAACTGGAGGTCCTGGGATGTTTCTTGTCTCGATGTCTGCACACGTACTGTTGCACAATATCGGCTGGGATGTCCATCCATACTACCAACCACCTAACAAAAAACAAAGTAAAATGTTAAATTGTTATTAAAAAAAGTTAATATTTTGACATTTAACACAAAGCAAAATAAAGAACCCCAAATCCTGAACCCTCCCACCCCCACAACACTCCAACCAACAAACCCCATATTTTATGGAACCCCTCACTCACTCACCCCTCTTAAAACAAATTACAGCGTTTCCAAGTGTAAGAACTCCATTAAATCCCACAACCACGCCAAGGAACAGGGTGGAGAAACTGACCTCCCCCCCCAACAGAACCCGGCTGTGAGCGATCAACGATGTGAAGGCTAAAGCATCTGCCCCTGCTCCCACCTGCAACTCCGGCAAGTTTGACACCCTAAATAAAGGGGGCCTGGCTCTAAATCCACGTGCAAGATCGACAAAATGGTGAAGAACGAACTCCTAAATTTGTCCAACTTCGAGCAGGACCAGAACATATTGGCTGCCCCGCCTGCTCACAAATATTTTCCAACCCCTCAAACAGCCGACTCATCCTCGACTTCGTCAAGGGCGCTTTGTGTACTATCTTTAGCAGTCTAAGCCCAGCCTCACGCATGAGGTTGAGGCATTCACCCTCCACAGCACCTCACGCCACAACCCCTCCTCCTGCGTTACCCCCAGCTCCTCCTCCCAGTTAAGCCTTCACCCTCTCCAAAATCCTCCCATAAATCGGTGGCACCGTTGCCAGCACCCGCAACCCTGACCCCTTGCAAGAGCCTATCTCCATCCTCACCCACAAAGCCTTTGTCTCCCTGCTCCAGTCCCGCACCTTCTCCGCGTTCGCTGCCCAATAGTAGTATGACAAGTTCGGAAGGGCCAAGCCCCCCCCCCCGACAGTTGCCGTCTTTGAAGTTGCAACCTCCTAATCTTTGCCAGCTTACCTGCCCACACAAGTGACAAAACTAACCATTCCATCCCCATAAAGAACAATTTTGGCAAAAATACCGGCAAGCACTGAAATAATAAAGATCACTGCAAAATGTTCACCTTAACCACCTACACCTGACCTGTCCCACCTCCATAGATCCACCATGGCCTTGCCCACCAGACTCAAAGTTCAATTTACAGAGCCGGGCCCAATCCCAAGCCACCATCCGAATACCTAAAGTGGGCTGTTGCCACCCAAAATGTCAATCCCCCAATCCGGACTCACTTTTTCCCAAATCTAACTTATAGCCTGAAAGAGTCCTAAATCTCCTAAGCAGTCCCATTATATCCCCCACTGAAGAGCCAAGGTTGTAGAGAAATAAATCAACAAATCATCAGCACACAGGGGCACCCTAGGCTCCAGCACCCCCTCACTATCCCTCTCCATTTATCAGAGCACCTAAGAGCTAAGGGTTCTGCAGCCAGCGCACACAGAACAGGGACATAGAGCATTCCTGCCTCGTTCCCCTCTGCAACAGAAAGTACCCTGATTTCATCTCATTTGTGCGTGCACACGCCAACGGATTAAAATCTTAACCGTAGATTTTTTTGTAGGAATATTTGGATTACACAAATACCACAGCTTTAGAGGCATCTGTCGAGGGAGGGACTTTCTTTGAATTAGAAAGATATGGAGTTGAATATGTGAAACATAACAACTGCAGCCCATTAAGAGAGTTTGAAACCTGCCTAAAGTATGGCATGTTATTTTACTCTTGCATTCTCTTGAGTCACAAATGTAATGTTTTCCCCCCTTTCACTACTTAACTCCCCTTGTCTCATGTATGTTGATTCTATGGGCACTGCCATCAGTACCTTACCTATGCAGCCATTTATTATAGGAGCCGTGATGGCTATGATGCTCTCATATGAGCCGTGATGGTTACGATGCTCCTGATTGACAACCAGGTTTTATGATGGAAACACATTTTTCAACCTGATAATGCTTTGGTTGATTCTCTTCTGCTCAGGGTATTAAATTGAAATCAAATGTTTCAACTACTGCCCAGTTAACTTCAATATTTTGTTGGCACCCTTGCAACCGTAGGCACATTTTTAGGTTATCAACATTTCAGCTTTGCCAGGAATTGTTTCTAATGCAACATTTAACAACTTACAGCAGCGATGGAGGGTTTCTTGCCGTCTCCAGCTGGAGGGTGTGTGACATCAGCTCCCAAGAAGATGACAGGTTGCTGAAACACGGATGGCCTGCATACAACAAAAATCTCATTTTTAAAAAGCAACACTAGAGTTTAATATCATAATACTTAACTGATTAATCAGGATGAACAATAATGGTTGAAGTGAATCCTCAAGTTAACACATTATAAATATGTCCCCTACCCTAAGTAAATAGAGTTATTAAATCTCCAGTGTTCGGTTTGCTCAAGTTGCAATTATGGTGCACATTCATCACAAGAGCGTAGTAAGCAGGATCATCATCCTGAAAATACCATCCAGTGAAGAAGCCCTGAACGATCTTGCCTTTAGGTTTTAATGTTGACATTAAATGTACTTTTACTGCAGTGCTCATGACCTATAGGAAATTTTAGCATGAGAGTTTATTTATTCCCAGCATGGTAGCCAGATGAAGCCAATAAAAGACACAAAGAAAATCAGAATTGCAACCGCGGATCATTAACTTACACTTCTTTTGTATTTAATTAGTCTTGACTCAAGTACGTAGGTTACAGATGTACAAATCATAGATGTTATCTGAATTCTCAAGGGAAGTATTTTCTGTACGAATGAGTTTATTACTGATGTTCTATATCAGTTTTATGCGAACCATATCAGAGAGGCATATGTGTTTAGTGTGGAGAATGTTTCCTATTTCTCAGTCTACAAGAGATCCTGGCAGAAGTAATATACCAATGCATGTCTTGTTTCCACTTTATTTTATAATTCATATGCCTTAGCCTAGCTATTCCTTTACGGCTCCAACAATAGCACCTCCTCAAAAGTGGAAAACTACTGCGGTATGGCATGTTTAAAATTTTTTTTTTTTTTTTTTTTTTTTTTTTAAAGTGCCCAATTCATTGTTTCCAATTAAGGGGCAATTTAGCATGGCCAATCTACCTACCCTGCATATCTTTTGGGTTGTGGGGGTGAAACCCACGCAAACACGGGGAGAATGCGCAAACTCCGCACGGACAGTGATCCAGAGGCACCTGGGACCTCGGCGCCGTGAGGCAGCAATGCTAACCACTGCGTGCTGCCCCGGTATGGCATGTTGACAAAACGCAGGCCAAATCCAATTTGGTCCACCACCGCCCCATCTTGCTGGGTCAAAATCCTGGAATTCCCAAACAGTACTGAGGGTATAACTAGACCACATGGACTGCAGAGGCTCAAAAAGGCAGTTCACCCCACCACCTTCTCAAGGGCAATTAGGGGTGGATGAATAACCTGCCAGAATACTTCATGCAACAGCTCATGAGAGCATCTAGGATGTTGAATTCATCACAGTGGTCCTCCATTCTTTGCTCACCAATATAATGAAAAAAATAGTGAATTCCCCTCCTGAGGAGTGCTTTGACCTAGACCTGCCATGTTGGCCTCCATACATCACTGCACTAAAGAAAGCATTGACAATTGTGAAAATGCAAAATTGAATTTACTCACCGCTGATGAGGTACAAGGACATTATTGATGCCACCAAGTTTTGCGTTGATCTTTAAGCAGAGATTTGATAATGTCTGTGGTGATGTTTTGACTACATTCTTCACCTGAACACATTGTGTTGCCATTCCCAATAGTGTGTCACCCACACGTTTCACTTCAGCTAGAAGAGAAATGCAAGTTGGGAAATAATAAACATCAAATTTATTATGGGTTCCCAAAAAGGAAAAGAACACCTAAATTCTGCTTCTACTGACATCAACATTTATGAAAATTATATTCACAATGATTTATCTTGCAGTTTTAAACAGTTCAGCAGAACAAATCTATTTTTGCTAGGAATTTTCATATTAGAAATCTCAACATTACAAACATGAAAGTAGATTTAATAAGCATTTTGTTAGAATTTGACAACTTTCCAATCAGGGTTGCGGAATGATCAAGCAGAGGTATTTTGGAGAGATCACTAACTAGCACCCATCCCCCTCCCCGTGAAGCAAATAGTCTATCATGCAAAACAAAGTTCATTAATAAAAGATTAATTTAACCGGAACTTTAACCGGAAGCAAATACACAAATTATGAATTTAAAGTTATGAAATGTCTTTGTTAGTATCTAAATTTTCAATTGCTCTAGTTTTTATTCATAATAGTTGGCACAAAAGGTTGGGTCAACACCCTGGTGTCAGAACGTTACCAAAATGTCTTGGAGGAGGCACAGATGCAACACTTGGAAGTACTCCAGTCTATGGATTTTCCTTCTGTGAGAAAGATTTCCCCTTGCAACCCATTTTTTCCAAAATTACCTAATATAGGAAACTCATAGTACTTAGAATTTCCAAAATGTGAATTTAAATCCCTATCCCCATCATAACTAAAACTTAGGAAAACATTTATTACAGTACACTACAAAAATGAATAAAGACTAAAATGTATCATATATAGGAGGAACCCAAAGATATAGAAAGATGAATGTTGATGTGAATTGGTGGATAGTTTCAGCATTTACATTGCAGTTGCTAAAAACGTGAAATTCTTTATTCGTTCGCATCCAGAGTACACCTGTAGTACAAGTTTTGAAAAGATATATGATAAACAAAAACATACATTCATTTTTGACATACCATATACAGGAGTTTTCCCAGGCAGGATGACCACAATTAACTGCAGACCAACATAAGTCATCTTCAAGTGTTTAAACATGGGTTCTACACTGTCTGCACCTTGTGCATATTTACAAAAACATGGCTGCCCCTGAATAGGCATTCCAGCATCTTTTGAAATCTTACGCAGCTGGTCAGTAAAATTTCTAGAGAGAAAAGAAAAATGCATTGAACATAATTAAAGCCATTTATTTGGTGTTCCATATTTGTATTTAATTAAAGCAAGTTAAAATGGTAAAGGTCCAGAAACTCTATTCCCACCTATACGCAGCTCTTAATGATTGAATTTCAACCAACCAGTTTCAATGTGATGCCATTGTCTTCGTCCTCAAATATTTGGCACAGTATTACAAGAATTTCAAAGATAGAACATTTGTGAGCTCAAGAATAATGTAAACAATAAAAAGGACAAAACTCAGCAGTCTATTTTTATTGCATAATCCAATTATTTAAATGAGAAAAATACAGAAAACTTTGCATTAAAAATAAAGTTAACCTGGAACGAGAAATTTTCCTGCTCAATTTTTGACATGAGTGCTCTTCAACAAATACAGAAGCAAAAGAACTTACCCAATTAATTTTTTCCAATTGAGGGGCAATTTAGCATGGCCAATCCTCCCAGCCTGCACATCTTTGGGTTGTGGGGGCAAAACCCACGCAAACACGGCGAGAATGTGCAAACTCCACTTGGACAGTGACCCAGAGCCGGGATTGAACCTGGGATCTCAGCGCCATGAGGCAGCAGAGCTAACCACTGCGCCACTGTGCTGTCCTGAAGCAAAAGAACTTTAGATAAAAAAGGGGCAGACTGCTTACTTTAAAACTTCTTCCCGGCACTGTTTCTGTGGTGCAAAGCAGGCAACTGCCCAGACTTTGATTTCAATACCAGCATAGAACTGTTTGCCTCTCATGTCCCACACCCCTTGGTTTGGGGTAGCGACAGTCTTATTCTGAAATAAATGCACAGGGGTTGGGAAGGTGAAAAGAAACCTGTTAAAGACAGACATTCAACAATTACTTCTGTTTATTTGCACTATTCCCACTCTGAACTGCAAAGTATTATTGGAAACCCACATCCAAAGATGTGGGATCAAGACACTTAGATCAATCTTTTATAGTACCGAGATGAATTGTAGGTATAGTCAAATGTCTGTCGTGTTAACGTATCATGATTTCCAACAGGAATGGGCACAAATTGCTTATTTCTGGAGTGCCATAATGAGGCAGGTAAGCAAATTTAAACTATGCTTGAAAGCAAGTTCACAGGCATTAGAGTGACCAACGTGACAACAGGATACCCTTTCCCAACATCCTTAGATGGTGCAAGGTTTTGGGCATTTTTCTAGTTGCTTTCCAGTAGAAAGTAGAATCTGTGCAAAAAATTAGCTAAATTTAAATAGGATTGCAATTGGATTTAATTTGTTTTCCCAAAACAAAAAAGGTTAAATCTTAAATATAAACTACTGCAACCACTTTCAAGTGAATAAACTCTGCAAATGAATTGATCATAACACAAATCCCATGGATTTCTGCAAACAAACCCAACTTGGCTTAGTATGTCAAATAATTTTACAGCAAACCCTGGATAACAAGGATGGATCACCAGCTTTAGTGAAATAATTATTTTTCTTCAAATAAATTACCCTCCACCTATCATGTGATAAAGCACCCAAATCCAACTATGAAAAAAAATCCAGAGGATGCAGGATGCAGTCCCTTTGATAGGCTCCAGTTATTTTTAAAATTTCTTTGAAATAATTTAGAGTACCCAATCCCTCCCCCCCCCCCCCCCCCCAAATTAAGGGGTAATTTATTCCACATGGACAATGACCCTGCACATCTTTTGGTTGTGGGGGTGAGATCCACACAGACACGGAGAATGTGCAAACTCCACACGGACAATGACCCGGGGCCGGGATCAAAACCAGGTCCTCAGCGCAGTGAGGCAGCGGTACTAATCACTGCGCCACCCGATAGGTTTCAGTTATATACAACTGCCCATTCCCATGTACTGTAATTGCAACCCCACGTGGCCATGTTCATTACACTGGGTCAGAGGGGCAAAGCAATGCAAGGTTAGGCAATAACATTCCAGTGTCCAATTCCCCCAAGTAGGAGAGATTTACCTTCAGCAGCTGGCAAATAATTATGCAATGTTAACAATGATTAATAGAACAAACTTGTGTACTAATGTAGTTAACCAATTGCAAATAAAAGCAATATTAAAGTTTTAAATCAACAAAAACAAATATACTGGAAGGCACAAAGAAAGAATAGTACAGATCCTCCAGAATATGTAGAATTTGTGTAATAGCCATTTGATCAAAGGATACTTTTCAACTCCCAAACGATTTCTATCCCATTGCTTAATATTTACTTACTTTGGACAACTTCAAGATAAGAGAAAAAATGTCAAGATCCAAGACAATGACAAACAGCACTGACCAAACTGTAAATTTACTGGTCAAGTTTAAATGACTGTGGCTCTCTTACTTCTAAACCCTACTAACCATTATAAATTGGCTCAACAACCAATTGATTTAATTCGTGGAATTCAATTGCTTCTTTGCAGCTCTCTTGCACTTTCTGCACCAGCAAACTATTATGCAGAATACTGTACAGTTAACATACTAATACACAGTTGCAGCAGCCAGAAATAGCATATATAGAAATATATATACTATATATTTGAATTGTATATCTATTTTTCTTAGCCTCTCGGTTCTGCTTACATTATGGGAGAGAGCCCAAGTTCACTTGTGGAGGTCAAGTCTCTCAAACTTATATTCAAAGGAGATCACAAAGACAACAAATCTTGCTAAATCATACCTACTGTCCTGGTGTATTACGACACGACTACTGCAACTTCCCTTCTCACTCCGCATCAAAAGAAAACTCAATACAAGTGTTTGGAATATCATTTACACCACAGGTTTAATTAACAATAACAGATATTCTGGACCCACTGCTTTGCTAAGATCGTAGAAAAATATTAAGAGTAGATTGTATTTCTCAAATCTGCTCCACCTCTCAATATTATGGCCAATCTTTGACCTCAAAAATCAACTTTTTCAACCTCTCTCTAAATTCCTTTTATGTCCAAAATATCTATTGATCTCAGACATGAACGTAATCAATGACTGAACATCCACAGCCCTCTAGGAGTAGAGAATTTCGAAGATACTTGATATTATCAGTGAAAAACTTCTCAATCTGAATGATTAACCCCTTATCCTAAGATGATAATGTTTAGTTCTGGACTCGCAAGCCAGAAAAATAGTATCCACTGTAAAGCCTTCTAAAAATGTTATACTTTAAATGAGATCATCTCATTATTCTAAATGCCAGAGAACATAGGCCCATTTTACTCAAATCTTGCATTCCATCAATTAATTTAATGAATCATAACTCTCCTCCTCCATGATCAAACGGCGGAGCAGACTTGTAGTCGAATTGGCCTAATTCTACTCCCATATCTTATGGTCCAATATGTTCTTCCTTGGGTATGGAGACCAAAACTATATTCAGCATTCCAGGTGCAGTCTCACCAAAGTCTTATAAATCACAGAAAAACTTCCTTAACTCTTCTATTCCAACCCGGTTGCAAAAAAGACCTTCGCCTTCCTGATTTCTTGCTGTATCTACATGTTAACTTTGTGATTTGTCTACAAGGCCACTTAATATGATTTTGCAACTACCCTCTTACCACATCCCTGATGAAGATTCCAGGATTTTCTCAACTACAGATGTTAGACTAAGTGGCCTATAATTTCCCATTTTCTCCCTCCCTCTTACTTGAATAGCAGTGTTATATTTGCTACCTTCCAATCCATGGGGATCGTTCTAGGGAATTTTGGAAGATTAAAACCAATGCCAATGTAATTTTGTTATTCCCCATCATAATTTGCCCTGGCTCTGCCTTTAAGGAAACTCACACTTTTGCTTGTTTCTTACTTTTTTTTTTACATGTGTGTTGCAGGAGCTAATATCAGAAATTAATCAGCATAGGTTTATAAACCATTTAACCACAGATCAAGGACATGTGTAGTTTACTTATTGCTATAGAGAATAATCCCCCCCCCAAAGTTAACTCAAAGACATTCTGGAAGAGAAGTACAAAGCTTTACTGAAGGAATCTGTGAAATAAAAGTCAAAATTTATCAGAAACAGATATATCGAGTAAGGGTTGGGAGTTGTTTCCAAAAATGAAATGTGCATTACAACAAGCAACAAGCATCACTAGGTTTCTCAGCAGCACACCTGAAGAGCAAGTGTAGGATCATATAACACAGAAGGCAGCCATTCAGCTCATTGTGTAAACTCTTTGAAAGAGTTACCTAATTAATTGCACTCTCCTGCTTTCACCTAGACCTACAAATTTTCAGGGATGCACCCTATTCCTTTTTGAAAGTTTCAGGCAATACATTCAAGATCATAGTTTTCTGCATGATGTGCCATCCAGTCGTAGAAATATTGAAAATTATTTTAAATTTGCATGCTCTGGCTGCTAAATATTCTTCCATCAGAAACAGCTTTACTGTATCTAAATCCTTAATAATTCTGAACATTTCTATTCAATCGTTCCTTTCGTTCTCAGGGTTACCCCAGTTGAATGGAACATAGTGTAAAAAAAGCCATGATCATGGGTTCAACCACACCATTGACCAACAACATCGAAAATTAGAACATTTTTCGAGATCTTGACTGATCAGATTTAGGGTTCAGCCATTTAGAACAGGAGAAATTTCTTCAGAGGGGTGTGAATCATTTGCATTTTCTGCCCAAGAGGGTTGTCAAAGGAATGTGATCAAGTACGTTAAAGTTTTAGATGTATCGATTTTTAGATACTAAAGGAATCAAGGAATATTTTTAAAAATATATATTTTTATTCTCCATTTTCACATTTTCTTCAAAATTTACACCCCACCAACAAACAGTAAACTGTAACAAATACAATGTCAATCCCCTTATTAACAACGGTGTCCACCCCCCCCCCCCCCCCACCCCCACCCCCACCCAAGCAATGGCCCGCATAACAATATAAGCCTCGAATAAAACAAAACCTCCCAAGGAGAAAAACAGAAAAAGAAAAAGGAATCAGGAAACGCCTATGGTCACCATTGACATATATAGTCCACCTCCCCAATATTCAACGCCATCCAATCCCCGAAAGAGTACCGTGAATGACACCAATGAATTGTAGCCCGTAGCCCCCCGCCACCACCACACACCGATTCCTCCCCTCTGTTTCCTCTTGTAAACTCCTCTACCCAACCTCTGTTTCTTCCCCCAACTTTTCACCCCGGCTAGACTCACCAAAACCTGTTCTACCAGGCTCCGAAGGACGCAACCCTCCCCCACCTCACTCCCGTTCATTGGCCGACTTAAACCAGTCAGCGTGGAGGCCCCCTCCCGGGTCTCCTTCCCCTTGCCCGGTCCCAGGAAAAACCAAGAAATCCCCTTTAGCACACAACCCCAGCATACCCACCCAAGCCCCAAAGAACCATCATTGCAAATTAAAGTCCCAACTCCTCCCTTGTCCAAATATACAGCCGTCGACTCATTTAGTACATATACCAACACGCAGTGAGAAAATAAAGTTACAAGAGGCTACATCGGTACCAGGCCTGCTCTCAGTCCCAATTCTGCCACAGTCCTTCTGCCTTCGCAAACTCCTCCACCGCTTCCGCTGTCCCAAAATAAAAGTCTTTCGATTTGTAGGTCACCCTCAACTTAGCTGGATATACTATGCCGCACTACACCTTGCTGATGTACAGTGCCTTCTTCATCCGGTTGAAGGCCACCCACCTCCTCGCCAGCTCCACTGTGCTCCAGCCCACTGCACCTCCCGCTTCTGCTTTGCCCAGCACAGGACCTTCTCCTTCATGCTGTACCTACGGAAACAAAGTTACTACTCTTGGCCGCTCACTCGCCTTTTGTATAGGCCTCCACGACCTATGAGTCCGATCCAGTTTGTATCGCGAGGGATCGTCCTCCTCCCCCAATAGCTCTGCAAATATCGCGGCAAAATACTCCGTTGGCCTCGGGCCTTCCACCCCTTCGGGCAAACCCACGATCCTCAGATTCTGCCGCCTGGATCGGTTTTCCAGGTCTCCATTTTGGCTCGCAGACCCTTGTTGGTCTCTATCACCCTCTGCAACTCCTTCCCCATCGAGGCGAGTTGATCACTGTGCTGCAATAATGCCTCTTCCACTTCCTTCAGTGTCTCACTTTGCTCGCACCTCCGCCACTGCGCTCCATACCGCCGCCCTCACCGGGGCAATCGCCTCCTCCACCAGCACTTTCAATAACGCCTCCATCTCCTCCTTCATCGCTTCCATGTGCTTTGTGAACTGTTTTTCAAGTTCCACAGCCATCACCGTGATCATTTCTTCTGTCGTGAGCAATGCGGCCTCCCCTGGTGCCCCAGCCTCCGTTTTCCTTGCAGTCCCCGTGCTGACCTTTCCACTCCCCGGCGGACTTTCATTAACCACTTTTTTCACAGCCGTTTTTCCCCCCAACTTGGACATCTCTCCTCACTGTGCCTTCTTACTGCTTTTGCCGCCTCCGTTGCCCCTGGGACCGGGCATTAAGACGCCGAAAATTCCGTTCAGGAATTAAGGAATATAAGAGGGGCATTAAAAGGGGAGATGAATTAGATGTTCAGTCCGCAGAAGGTCCGAAGGGGCCATAGAGCCTAATACAGCTCCAATTTATGCCCTTAGCCGTCTATACTCCAAGGAGAATAATTCCAGTTTCCCGAACCCCCACCATAAAGGAGGTTCCTCATTATTGATTTAATTCTATTAACTCTGGTAGATGAAACATTTGGGGTCAAACATTGGGGCCACGAGGGCAGGACAATTAAAGACAATGTTTTTCGGCAAAAAATTAGGGTTTGCACATTGTAATGTGCGATTTGTTTATTGACAACTTAACCTATAGTATTATGGAGGGCAATACAAGAATGAGAACTGAAGAAATATATATTTTTATAAATGAAATCAGATCAAGCACTTCACACATAGACAGGATTAAGGATGCAACTTGCAAACCCTGCATAGTCCTGAGCTATTCTGAATGACTTACAGTTTTCAACAATTGTATGGCTGAGCACAAAAGGGCCACAACTGAAGGAGGGGTTTGGTTCTCATAATTATGAAAGAGAAGCACTACAGTATATATAGCTCAGCATCAGTATATAACTACTTGAGCAAACTGGCTGATTCAGACTGTCACCTCAGAGTGGAAATTTGCCTTTAGGAGGGCATTGTAACAGTAGCATATTCCTCCAATTCAAAAAATTGATCTACATATGAAAAAATTATACCAAGTGCTAAAATGGCAGTTTTGAATTGTGCGACCAGGATTAAATTTGTAACTTCAACTAGTAAATGAGAAATGTTATTTGCACATATAAAAATGAAAACACGGACACACCTTTAAGACATTTTTTTGTTTAGAGCTGATGGATCTTCCATGTTTAAACTGAGGTGGAAAAGTGAAAATATTTTAAACCTGAAGCTAGATTTTTTAAAATAAATTTAGAGTACCCAATTCTTTTTTTCCAATTAAGGGGCAATTTAACGTAGCCAACCCACTTACCCTGCAAGTCTTTGGGTTGTGGGGGCGAGACTTGCGCAGGCATGGGAAGAATGTGCAAACTCCACACGGACAGTGACCTGGGGCCAGGATTGAACCCGGGTCCTTGGCGCCGTGATGCAGCAGTGCTAACCACTGCGCCACAATGCCGCCCCAAACCTAGATGTATGCAAGTGGAGTCTCCCCTGAAGCATTTTTTTAAGCTTAACATAAAATTAACTGAAACACATGAACAAACTCCAACTGTCAAAGATAACTACTCTCCAAATATCCATAATCCCCCCACATTCTGGTGGAAAGAATATTGATTTAGCTGTCATTATGCACTGCGATGTAGAACTCTTAGCCAATGTAAACAGTGGAGTTTTTGTTTGTACACGGAAATTAGGTTTAAATTCGAAACTTTTTTTTTAAAAAACAAAAAGCTAGCATATAAAAAGTACTTTGCAGAAAAATTTTACCACCAACATATTTTCTCTCCTCAGACATAATCTCTGTATTTTTGTCCCCATGAGGAAGAAAGAAACTTAAGCCCAACTTGAAATCTATTTTGGACAGCACTTGGACACTGTCAAATATAGCAGAGCAGCAGCTTCCAAATGAAGCAAGAATTTTAACGTGCCAGAATTAAACAGTTGCTGGTAAATACTTTTGCTTAAAATAGTTTTGCTGTATAGCTCATACATATTGCGTAGCAGTGTGCTATATCACTTACTTCAAGTCCTGTGCATTCACAATTCCAGCTGCTTCCGTCCAACATCAGACTTACCCTGCCTCCATACTGGAGCATCGGTGCAGGCAGCACTCGACCTGTAACCTCAGTCATTTCATTATGAACGACAATACCAAACTCCTTTAAATATGGATCTGGCCCGCCAATCATACTGTTACTCTTCACCTTTTAAAAAAAAGATATGTATTCCAAAAGTTATTTTACAAGACACATTTTAATGATGGAGGACTTAATGGCAACTGTTTACAAGATAATAGGTGTACTTCATGCCATTTTCATAATTTGACAAAGAAACTGCAGCTCAGTTACAGACATTATGGCAGCAAATTGCAATTCAATCACATGGACAAGACAAGTGACCAAAGGAAACATATATTGAGTGCATTTTCTGATTTTGCACAACAAAATGCGCTGATGTGCAGCTGATCAGATTTCCACAAATGGAATAAAATAATTTAATTGGAGCATTGTTTGAACAGTCTTTTAGTTTAGTTTAGAGTAAGAGGAAGTTCATCATAATTGCGGATGCAAGCAAAACAATACTGGACATTCAATAGTACCCAGCCATCAATTATGAGCAGTGAAGTTCGGTCCAATGTAGGTGCAACACAGTTAATTGGCCAAATTTTAAGGATTTTTACTTCAAGGAAATGATCATTGCAGATACTAAATATGAAACATCACAATTTCACACACACACAATTTCATGGCCATATTCGAACCATTATACTAACCCGTGATCAGTAAATAAAAAAAGGAGTTTATTTTCCATTCGCCTTTTTGTTCTAAACATTTGCATTTTCAAGATGTGCTTCCTGGTTAGTTCAGCTCTCGGTGAATTTGCACCAAATTTCTTAAAAAATGAAAATCTAAACAGTATTTCACCCCCACTTACCAGACGACTAATCTCCTCTTGTCGGTCGGGCGCTGATCGTGCGGTTGCTTTGATCATTGTTGACGTTTGATTGTCTGTTAGTTTCTTGATGCAACGCTGCCCTGCGACAATGTTACATACCTACAAATGGAAATTGAAACACAATAAATTCATATAGTTAGAAGCTGATTTTTTTTTAAACACACCTTTGCGAAAAGCAGGTTACAATATAGATAATAAGTGGGCATTTCTTTCCCATAATTAAACTAAATGGGTATTATGTACGATGCCATCTCAAGAGTGAGAGAAGGGAGAATACAATATATTGGGCAATTGCTTGTTAGTCTGAACCATGCAGATCACTCAGCTAAACATTTGTCTCCAGTTCCCCACTTTTGTGCTAATTGAGATCAAGGAAGGACAGGCAAAGCACGTTAACTATCTTTTTGTCACTGCTTCTTTGTATGCTATATTTGAATTTATATGGGCAATTTAACTAGGAAATGTATGCAGGCACTTCTAGCAACAGAAATCAGCTACAAGCATGTTTGTTTAAGTTTAATTTAGAATGATAGGATGGTTATAGCACAGAAGGTGACCACTTGACCCTCCTAGTCTGTGTCAATTTTCTGCAAGAACAATTCAGCTAGTCCCATTCTCCTGCCCTTTCCACATTTCACTCATTTCCCGTTCTATTTTCAGGTGCTTATCCAATTCCCTTTTTGAAGCCACAACTAAATCTGCCTCTACCACCCGCTCAGCCAGTGCATTCAAAACCCTCGCCACTCATATCTAAAAGAAAGTTTCTCAAGTCAACTTTGGCGCTTTTGCAAACAACCCAAATCTGGACATTCCGTTTCTTGTCCACTCCTCCAGAAGGGAAGAGCTTCCCCCCACTATTTACTGTTTAGACTTCATGATTTTGAACAACTATCAAATCTCCTCTTAACATTCACTTCGCTCCAGTAGAACCCAGCTTCTTCAATCTATCCTAACTAGAACCATAGTCGTAAATCTTCATTCCAGACATATTCAAAAGTATGAAAACATAAATAAATGAGAAAACATTCTTCACACCTCTAGTTCACAACTGTGCAGAATTTCCCCCCTTTTCACCCCCTCCCCTCCCTCCATCCCACGATGAACAATTCCTCAAACCTGGTCACGAACAGTCCCCACCATATCTCAAAGCCCTCCGCTGATCCCCCTCAATTCGAATTTCATCTTTCCCAGCTGGAGAAAGTCATATGGGTCCCCTAGCCAGGCCGCCACCCCGAGGCGTTGTCGACCACCATTCCAACAGAAGCCTTCGCCAGGCAACAAGAGAGGCAAAGGCCACAACATCAGACTTCATCCTCTCCATCAGCTCCGGTATTTCCGAGACCCCACAAATCGCTACCATAGGGTCCGGCCTCTACCCTCACAATCTTTGATAATGTCTCAAACACTCCCTCCCAGTATCTCTCCAAAATATCACAGCCCCAGAACAAGTGCATGTGGTTTGCTGGTCCTCACCAACACTTCTCACACTTGTCTGCCACCCCCTGGAAGAACCCACTCATCCTCGTCCGATTCACATGCACCACTTTAAACTGAATCAAACACATCCTCGCACATGTTGAGATAGAATTCACCCTACACACCGCCTCACCGCAGTCTCCTCTTCCCTCCCCCCCCCCCCCCCCCCCACCTCCTCCTCCCATTTCTCCTTAATTCTCACCACCTGTGCTCCCCCTGCTCCCCGTATATCCCCAATCCTACCCCCCACCCCCGCTTCCACATCCGGGAACAGCAACCGCTCCAACAGGGTATACTCCGGCAGCTTGAGAAACCCTCTCCATTCCTTCCACGCAAAGTCCCTCACTCGCATCTACTTGAACTCGCTTCTCTTCGGCAATTTTGCCCTCTCCCTCAGGTCTTCCAGATCTGGAAACCTCTGCTCCAGATATAAATCCCCCGCCCTCACCAGCCCCACCTCCTATACATGCCACATGTCTCCTCCGGCTTAAATCCATGGTTCCCACACAGCAGTGTTAGCGCAGACCTCCCATCATCCTAAAGTGCCTCCTCAATTGGTTCCACACCCTAATCATGGGCTGTCACCATAGCCTTACGCTGGATACCCTACAGGCCTCCTCCATCCTAACCCACTCTAACCCCTTTCCTTCCCCCCCACTGCCTCACCGTCTCTGCATTCGCCATCCGGTAGTAGTGCAACAGATTTACGAATGCTAAACCCCTCTCTGCCTCTGTAGCAGGGCCCTCTTCACCTGAAGTACCTTCCCCACCCATATAAACTCCAAAATCGCTGGTATCCAGTTTCTGGAAAAAGGCCTTCGGAATGAAGATCAGGAGGGTCTGGAATAAAAACAGGAACCTTGGCAGGACGTTCATTTTTACCACCTGTACCGTCCCCGCCAGAGTCAGGTGTAATGTATGCCATCGTCACCCACTCCCCCGTCACCTGAACCCCCAAATACCTAAACCTGTCCCTGGCAATCCTGAATGGCAAAACCCCAAGTTTGGCTGCCCGACCCGCCACATTCATCAGAAGCACCTTACTCTTTCCAACATTCAACTGAGACAAAGATTTTTTTTTAGCCTGAAAAGACGCAGAACCTCTCTCGTATGTCCATAATTCTTCCCATAACTCTCCAATGGGTCCGAAACGAACAACAGCCGGTCGTCTGCGTACAGCAACATCCAGTGTTTCCTACTTGCCCTCACAATTACCTACCACTCTACTGGCCATCGCCAAGAGCTCTATCGCCAGTGCAAATAGCAGTGGCGACAGGGGACACCCCTGCCTCGCTTCCCTGTGCAGCCTGAAGCTCTGTGAACCCATCTTGTTTGTCCGTACACAAACAAGCCATCGGGGCCACTCCATCCGGTCGAAAGCCTTCAACTTGTCCATAGAGATCGGGTACTTGTCTCATCGATGGGGTCATGATCACATTGAATAACAGACTTATGTTACTGGAAAGCTGCCAGTCATTTATGAAACCAGTTTGGCCTCTGCAACCACCCCCGGAACGTATCCTTCCACCCTCCCCACCACTAACTTAGCCAACACTTTCACATCCGAGTTCAACAGTGATATGGGCCTGTATGACCCACACTCCAACTGGTCTCTCCCCTTCCTCGGGATTAGAGTGATCGACGCCTGGGTCAGTGTCTCCGGTAGTTCCTCCTTCTCCAGCGCCTTGCTAAACATTCCCAGTAAATGCGATGCCAAGTCCGTCGCAAACTTCTTATGGAACTCCGCCGGGTAACCATCCGGCTCCAGGAATTCCCTGACCTCATCCATTTTAGGGTATCCATCACCTCTCCCAGCCCTTGCGGTTCCTCCAGTGCCTGCCTCCTCATCCAGCCTTGGGAATGCCAGCTCATCCAAAAACTGCCCCGAACCCTTTCCTCACCACTCGGTTCGGCCCGATATAACTTCTCATATAACTCCCTGAACGCCTTGTTAATCTTCCCTGGCTCCGACACTACCTCCCTCTTCCCTGTCCGTGCTCTCAGAATTTCCCTTTTTGCGGCCTGCCTCTGTAGCTGATGGGCTAGCATATGGCTTACTGCACCCCCTTGCCCTCCATAGCTGCCCTACTGCTTTCCCGTCAAACTGACCCGTAACTTCTTTTGCTCCGCCAACCCCTCCTTGAAAAGGGGGCATTCAAATATTTCCTGTCCACCTTGACTATCTCATTCAACAACTGCCCATCCTCCTCCTACCTCTGTGCCCCTTGAACGAGATAACCTCCCGCCAAACCACCACTTCAAAGCCTCCAAATGTTGGTGCCGATACACCTCCATTCTTTTAAAAAAAAACATTTAGAGTACCAAATTATTATTTATTTCCAATTAAGAGGCAATTTAGTGTTACCAATCCACCTCACCTGCACATCTTTGGGTTGTGAGGGTGAAACCCACGCAGACATGGGGAGACTGTGCAAACGTCACCCAGACAGTGATGGAGCCAGGATCGAACTCGGGTCCTCAGCGCCGTAGGCATCAGTGCCAATCACTGCGTCACCGTGCCGCCCCTATACCTCTCCATTGTGATTCAACTCCACGTCGTCCGCACCTTCTCACAGAACCCCTCGTCTGCCAAATGCCCCAAATCAAAGCCCCATCCCGGCCTCTGCTCCGGCATCAAGCCAAGTCTAACCTATGGCCGGTATGGCGCATGATCGGAGATCACGCTTCCCGCATACTCCGCCCCAGCACCCCCACCAACACTGCTCGGCGCGCTACGAAAAAGTCATTGCTGGAGTATATCTTGCATACGTGCGAGAAGGAGTACTCCCTCTCCCCAGGTTCCTAAACATCCACGGACCCACCATTCCCATCCTTTCCATAAACTCTCCCAGCTTCTTCACCATCCTTAGCCTTCCCTTGACTTGGCCTATCCACCCTCGGTTCCAGCACGCAATTAAAATCACTCCCCAGAATCAACTGATACGTGTCCAGATCCGGAATCGTTCCCAGCGACTCCTTCCCAAACCCAAAGTCGTCCCAATTCAGCGCATAAACGTTCACATTCACCGGCGTTCCCTCCAACAGCCCGCTCACTATCTCACACAATTCACCTGAGTCCCGCACTTTCTTGGTCCCTACAAACACTGTCCGTTTGCTCAGGAGGATGGCCACCCTCCACGACTTTGAATCAAACCCCGAGTGAAATACCTGACTCACACATCCCTACCTCAGCCTAACCTGACCATCCACCCGGAGGCGCAGCTCCTGCAGAAAGACCACCCCCGCCTTCAAGCTCCTCAAGTGCACGAAAACCCAAGACCTCTTTGCCGGCCCATTCAATCCCCTTATGTTCCATGTTCCGAACTGTACCGGAGGCTTGCGCCTCCACTCCCCTCTACTGTCCGCCACCCTCCAATTCCAACTCTGCCTCCTTTAATTCCAGCCATTTAAGATGGCCCCCTTCTCCGTCCATGACCCCACTGATACTCCAACACTGCTACGTCATACCCTCCTGCTGCCTCACTCCCTCACAGGGCCAACCTCCCCCACCTCACTTCCATTCACCAGCATTACCTACCAGCGTGGCAGCTCCTGTCTGAAGGCTCCTCCTATCTACCCCTCCACCCACCCTTCCTTGGTCTGTGCAAATGCCGGCTCCCTGTGGATCCCACCTCCCCCCACACAAACAAAGACAGATCCAAATCCAAAGGTCACCCACTCCAGAAAAACCACAAACAGCAGGGGGGCTTCCCCCGTTACAAACTTGTTGCCCCTTATATGAATCTTTGAGGTGACAAAAGTGATTGATGAGGGAAGGGCTGTGGATGTTGTCTACATGGACTTTAGTAAAACATTTGATAAGGTCCCTCATGGCAAGCTGATGCAAAAAGATTAAATCGCATGGGGTCAGGGGGGAAACTTAGTTGGATGGATTCAGAACTGGCTTGACCATAGAATACAGAGGGTAGCAGTGGAAGGGTGTTTTTCAGAATGGAGGTCTGTAACTAGTGGTGTTGCACTGGAACCTCTGCTCTTTGTAATATATATATATAAATGACTTGGAAGAAAACGTAGCAGGTCTGATTAGCAAGTTTGCGGATGATACCAAGATTGCAGGAGTTGCGGATAGTGATGAAGATCGTCAGAGAATACAACAGGATATAGATAGGCTGCAAAATTGGGCCGAGAAATAGCAGATGGAATTTAACCTGGACAAATGAGAGTTGATGCATTTTGGTAGGTCAAATTCAGGTGGGAGCTATTACATAAATGGTAGAACCATCAGGAGCACAGAGACACAAATCTGGGTGTGCAGGTCCACAGATCCTTAAAAGTGGCAGCACAGGTGGAAATGGTGGTAAAAGTAAGTATATGGCATGTTTGTCTTCATAGGATGGGGTAAAGAGTATAAAACCTCGAAAATTATGTTAGTTATATGGAATGGTTGTTAGGCTACATTTGGAATACTGTGTCCAATTCTGGTCACCGCACTACCAGAAGGACGTGGAGGCTTTGGAGAGAGTACAGAAAAGAACCAGGATGTTGCCTGGTATGGAGGGTATTAGCTATGAGGAGAGATTGAATAAACTGGGATTGTCCTCCCTAGAGACGGAGGCTGAGGGGCGACCTGATAAGACGTTTATAAAATTATTAGGGGTATAGATAGCGTGAAGAGTTGGAGGCTTTTTCCCAGGGCGGAAATGACAATTACAAGGGGGCACAAGTTCAAGGCGATGGGGGAAAGGTTCAGCAGAGGTGTGCGGGTGAAGGTTTTTTTTTTTTTTTTTTTTTTACACAGAGGGCGATGGTGGCCTGGAATGCACTGCAAGTGAGGTGGTTGAGGCAGATACATTAGCGACCTTTAAGACTTATCTTAACAGACGGGGTTTAGAAGGATACAGGTGGCTGGTCTAGATAGGACACGTGATCGGCGCAGGCTTGGAGGGCAGAAGGGCCTGTTCCTGTGCTGTATTGTTCTTAGCAAACAGTCACAACGGCAAAATCAACCCACCCAAATAAAAGCCCCCAATGCGCCAGCCCCCACAATACCCGCCACTTTCAATCTCTGTTGTTCCAGCTCCTCCACCTCCATCAGCATTCAGTTCTTCCCCCAGTTTATGGTCTCTAACTCTAATGAAGTCGATGGCCTCCTCTGGGGTTTCACAATAGTACTCCCGGCCTTTATAAATCACCCGGCGCGCCTTTTCACCAGCTCTGCTCAAATGTCCTGATAGATTTCGATCCTGTTCCTGTTCCCCTCCCATTTGCAGTTTTGCTTCTCCCTGGCTCACCGCAGGATCCTCTTCTCCACAAACTTATGGAGCCTCACAAATCATGCCCATGGCGGCCCTCCCATCTCGGCTTCTGGCTTGGGGACACCTGTGCAACCTATCCACTTCCAGGGCTTAATCCAGCACCCTCTCCGCCACCAGCCCCGCAGCATCCTCGAGTGCCATCTTGGGCATTCGTGCCTTCCACCCCTTCTGGCAAGTCACGCAAGTTCTGCCTTCTGGACCTGTTCTCCTGCTCCTCTACCTTTGCCCGTAGCGATTTGCAAAGGTCCCCCAGGAGCCCCGCCTCAGTCTCTAATGCCACCATCCGATCGCTGTGATCGGACATCACCTTCTCCACCTCCTAGAACTGCGACCCCCATGTCGCCAGGCACTTCCCGACTCTCTCCATCGATCCTTTCAGGGGCACTACCACTCCCTTGAAGGCGTTTGACCGAGCTTCATGCATCTCCTTTCCCTGCTGACTGAACTCCTCGTGAATAAACGACGTCAACTGCTCCAACTGAAGCTTTCCAGCTTGCAACAACCATTCCCCATGCACCATCTTCCCAATTTCTACTGCGCCACAAGTCTGCTGCAGTTCCTTGGCCAGGTCTTCAACCTTCTTCTACCGGGTCTGATAACCAGCAGACATGCCAC
This sequence comes from Scyliorhinus torazame, assembly GCF_047496885.1. Lineage (NCBI taxonomy): Eukaryota > Metazoa > Chordata > Chondrichthyes > Carcharhiniformes > Scyliorhinidae > Scyliorhinus > Scyliorhinus torazame. The sequence continues at coordinate 172,841,787 of NC_092707.1, read as the reverse complement.
TCACAGGGTGAACTTTTCCTCCACACTTTCAGCTACACGCTCCTGTCACGTTTTCGGGTAAAAAGAGCTCAATCCAATGCCTTCGAGCTGGAGCTGCCCTGTGTGCAACCACTCATTCCATGGCTGTCACCGAAAGTCTCTTGTCGTAAATCTTTTATGCACACTCTCTAAAGTCTTCACATCTCTCCTAAAGTGCAATGCCCAGAATTGGGCACCCACTCCAGTTTGAGGCTGAATAAGTGTTTTACAATACTTCATCACAATTTCCTTCTTAAATGTATTCTACGCTTTCATTTATAAAACCTAGGATCCTATATGCATTTTAACCCACTTTATCAACCTGCTCTGCCAATTCCTACAATTTATAAACTGCAACCCCTTTAGAATTGTACCCTTCAGTTTTTATTGCCTCTCCTCATTGTTTACTATCAAAATGCATCACTTCATGCTTCTGTACATTAAATGTAACCTGCCACATGTCCACCCATTCCACCAGCCAGCCTGCATTTCCTCTTGAAGTCGATAACTATCCTTCTCACACTTCACAATCCTTCCAAATCGCATCATATGACAATTTTGAAATTGCGCCACTGGAGGCATAGATTTTCATAGTTGGGAGGTAACGTCACCATTTTATATTGTACAAATCAGGAATTCCCCGAGGTTCAATCCCCAATCCTTGTTGTTAACCAAGGACAGCTTCAGGAATGCTACAGAAGGATGCAGCATTTTGAGCAAGGCAAGAAAAAAAAAAAGACACAAGTGTGTCTTTATAAGTTGCATAGGGAAATACCAGTCGAGAGCAGGATCTGAACTGCAACATCTTCTACAGGAGATATCCAGCTGACACTTTTTATGGATCACATGAATAATGACCACTTGGGTGAGGTAATGCAGTATGACTGCCTGAGGGAATTGATACTGGTAAGAAAGTCTACCACCTTGGGGTAGAATAGAAGAAACTAATTCAGAGAAGCTTTGATGATATAACCTAGAAACAATATTTAAACATTTTTAAAAAAGCACCAATGTCATTTTCTTCCGCTCCTACTATGAGATTGAAGCAATGGTCGCTCAGGGGTAACGTGAAACAAAATATTTTAATCGCCCATGGGAAATGTGTGGGCTTGCAGATGACCCCAACAGTTGAAATATGTTATAATTTCTCACTTTAGTATACAAATCCCTACATTTCAATTTTACCTCAAGTGGCAGATAGGTGTGCTTCTGCTCTTGTCCCACCTGTAAACAAGGTAGGTGAGGATACTTAAGCTGCAAATTGTATTTTTGTTTGAAATACTGTGCCACTGTACATTCCATTGCTTGCCCATTTTCCAGTTGTAGAGGAAACCTGGTGAGGCAAATAATTGATAACCATGAGGAAAGTTAATGTTAGGTGGTCAAATACAAAAGAAGATTGCAAGAATATGGATTCAAAAATGTCTACACAATCAGACATCAGTAAAGAATGTTCAAACCAAATATCAAGCGGCATTTGGGCTGGAATCCGGACACCTTAAAACCTCAAGGAAGTGGAAGGGGAAATAGACAAGGCTAGTTATTTTAATATAAAAAATAAATGCACGAGTTTCACTTCGGGATTCCAATATATAAAACAAACACAGAAAAGGGACGCAAAAGCATTCTACTAACTCATCTTCCAAACTATGTGCTAATTTAATTAATCTTTGTATGGGTGGACGAAAGTTCCCCACAAGTATTACACTACCTTTGTTACAAGCTCCAGTTTTGTCTTTCTTATGCTCTATCCAAATGGTATAGCTTTTCGGAGACGTTGAATCTAATTTACTGTTTCACATAATTCCTAATCACCACTCAATGTTAGATTCTGCCTCACTACTAATAAAGGGGTAGACCATTTAGAATTGCAATAAGGAGGAATTTCTAGATAGTAAAGAGGAGACCCGAGAATAGTGCCAGAAAATATTGAGGTGTAGAAGATCAGCCATGATTTAACTGAATGGCAGAGCAGGCTCAAGAGGCTGAATGGCCTCCCCCTATTTCTGAAGTAGCTACTGTCCTTATATCATCCTTCACTATTGGGGCTACTCGTCCTCTTTTTCCATTCTGCCTGTCTTTCCAAAATATTGTGCGTCCAGAAAACGTATTTCCCCAACCATGATCACCCTGTAACCATGTTTCAGCTTACCAAAATTGCTGTTCAACTTATACAAGTTGTAAGTTTTCTGCTTACTGGACCGAGTAAGTTAAGCCAGCATTAATTATATAAAAGACAGGTAGATTTATACTTAAAAAAATTATACCAACTGAAATTAGTACTTATGAAGCAAAGATGCTCATGAGAACATTTTCATACATGTTTTCACATAAATATGAATATAGATTTATGTGCAAGTGTATACAGCTGAAGATTATAACACTGCACCACAAATACTTCTGCATCTTATGATCACTGTATTCTAATCAAGCATCCTAGGTTATTATATATTAGACTTAATCAGTATTTCATAAAAACCTAATGTACACATGTTTAGTGCTTAAATCATCTGTACTTAAGAGTTCAACTTTGCTGTACTGGTGCAGACGAATAAGATAAGTACAGTTCATTACACAGGGGTGCGTACTCACGTCTGGTGACTGGCCGGCCGTCGGGTGACATTACAGACTCGGTATTTCCTTTTCATCTGTCCACAGTGAGTCACCTCCACTTTCAAACCTAATAACAGAAAGGACAGGTTAATATTAGATGCAGAAAACAGGGCCAGGATTAAAGTTATTAAATTGAGTTATAATGAACAATTGTTTCAACTTTTAATTTATATTTTGTTGTTTGGCATGATAAGAATTGTACTTGCAAATTCCTGAAAACGGTCAAAATATTTTGAAAGGTAGCATTTCAAGTCCATAGGTCAAGCACACAGTTGCACTGCACTAGTGATGGCATTATTGTATGCCCACAGCAGCATATTATAGGTTTATAGGGTAACTGCAAGAAGTACTGAAGTGTATGATAACCCTCGGGTATTTAGTTTGATAATTGAAACCCTGATATTTACAAAGATAGCTGCTTTTTGTTCTAAATGTTGAACCCAATTAAGAAATCAGAATATTCTGAGTCATGCACAATGGTTGGCACTGTAGCTTCACAGCACCAGGGACCTGGGTTCAATTCCCAGCTTGTGTAGCTGGCTGTGTGGAGTCTGCACATTCTCCGTGTCTGCGTTGGTTTTCTCCGGGTGCTCCAGTTTTTTCCCCACAAGTCCTGAAAGACATGCTGTTAGGTGAATTGTACATTCTGAATTCTCCCTCTGCGTACCCGAACAGGCACCGGAATGTGGCAACTAGGGGATGATTTTTGCAGTAACTTCATTGTAGTGTTAATGTAAGCATTCATGTGACACTAATAAAGGTTATTGAAAGTACATATTCCACCCCGTTTGCACAAAAGTGCAGTACACCAATTCAACTGAGGGAAATTTGATTATTTTACTAAGGGTGCCATTAATAAATCTGCATAACTGTTACGCAGTACAAATTATTTTTAAAGTATGGCATTCATGTAAACTATTTTCCATAACCATTGTATATAATTCATTGGAGTCAAGTTACAAAAATAACTATAGCAATGTACACAACTTTAAAAATATATTAAATATATCTTAGCATTGACATTCATGGATCAAATTCAATTTGAAAACAAAAAACTTAGAAAATGAACAGACTGTGGGGATATATATCACAAACAGCAAATATGAACATATGGACCTAATTAAGGATTTAACAAACATACCAAGCAAAATAACACGTTGGTCACTTGAAATACTTGGCAATCACACCACAATGGCACGTTTCTATTGCCCACTAAAAATGTCTCTGTTCATTTGAATTTTAATAGTTTGGATACTGGAATTATAATTTTTTGGGGGGGATGTGGGTGTCACTGGCTGGGCCAGCATTTATTGTCCATCTGAGGGCATTTAATAGTCAACCACGTTACTGTGGAACTGGAGTCACATTTAGGCCAAACCAGGTGAGGATGCCAGAGTTCCTTCCCGAAAGGACATTAGTAAACCAGATGGGTTTTTACGACAATCGACAATGGTTGCATGGCAATGCTTTCATGGTCATCATAAGACTTTTAATTCCAGATTTTTATTGAATTCAAATTCCATCACTGTGAGAATCAAACCCAGGTACCTAGAGCATTAATCTGGGTCTCTGGACTATTAGTCCAGTGACAATATCACTACGCCATTGCCTCCCCTCAGAATTGAGTTCAAAGAACGAGCTTAATAAAAATTAGGCAGGGACTGCCAGTGGCGGCCATGGAGTGAGTGTTCGCACACAGGGCAGCTCCGGCTCGAAGATGTAGATCTGAGCTTATTTTTACACGAAAACGGGAGAATTTTGATGGGAAAGTGGAGAGGAGAAGTTCCCCCTGGGAGTGGCAGGTCTGCTGGTTATCAGACCCAGCAGAAGGTGAAAGACCTGGCCAAGGAACTGGAACCGACCTATGGTGTAGTAGCAATTGGAAAGATGGCGGAGAGGGAAGGTGGTCGCAGGTTGGAAAACCCCTGATGGAGCAGCTGATGGCATTTATTAAAGAGGAGTTTCGCCATAAAAGAAAGGAAATGCAGGAGGACCGATCGAAGAAGTGGTTGCACCCCTGAAACACTCGATGGAGAGGGTTGAGAAGTGTTGAGGCACACGGGTCGCAGATCCGTTACCCCCTGGAGATGCAACGTGGCAGTGTTGCAGGAGAAGCGTGGTTATGGGTGGAGAAGAGGCCATCTTGGATGGGCACGGTTCAGAGTGAAATTAAAGGGGACAGAATCGGTACGGGAGGATGGCGGACGGTAGAAAGGAATGGAGGCGCTAGTCTCCGGTAAGGTTCACAACATGGAACGTGCGGGGGCTAAACAGGCTGGTGATGAGATCTCGAGTCTTTGCGTATCGAAGGAGTTTGAAGGCAGAGGTGGTCTTCTTGCAGGAGATGCACCTCCAGGTAAGGGATCGGGTAAGGCTGAGAAAGGGATGGGTGGGTCAGGTATGTCACTCAGGGTTTGACTCAAAATCACGCAGGGTGGCCATTTTGCTAATTAAAAAGACAAGATTTGTAAGTACGAAGGAAGTGTGGGACCCTGGTGGGAGATAAGTGATAGTGAGCGGGGTGTTGGAGGGGACGCCATGGTGCCAGTAAATGTATATGCACCGAATTGGAACGACGTGGGGTTCATGAGGGGGCTGCTAGAAGCGACTTCGGACTTGGCCACATATCAGCTGATTTGGGAGGGGACTTTAATTGTGTGCTGGAGTCGAGGGTGGACAGGTCGAGCCCCAGGTCAATGGGAAGGCTGCAGATGGCGAAGGAGATGGGAGGGTTTATGGAAAGGATGGGTATGGTGGACCCGCGGAGATTGAAGAACCCGGGGGAGAGGGCGTACTCCTTCTTACACATATATGAAAATCGCTTATTGGCACAAGTAGGCTTCAAATGAAGTTACTGTGAAAAGCCCCTAGTCGCCACATTCCGGCGCCTGTTCGGGGAGGCTGTTACGGGAAGGTATACAAGGTATACTCCAAGATCGATATTTTTGTGGTGAGCCGTGAGGTGTTGGTGGGGGCACAGTACGCGGAGATAGTAATCTCGGATTACGCGACGCATTGGCGGGAGATTTGACTTGGCTCAGGAGAGGAGCAGAGGCCGGGATGGACGATAGACTTGGGGCTGTTAGCGGACAAGGGGTTTTGTGTTAAAGTGCGGTCGGTGTTTAAGGATTACGTGGAGTGACCAAAAATGGGGCGGTATCGCCGGCCACATTCGGGGGGGGCATTGAAGGTGGTGGTTCAGGGGGAGATTATCTTGTTAAGGTGGATGGAAATAAGAAGAGGAGAGAGGAGTATGGATGATTATTGGATGAGATAGTCAAGGTGGACAGAGAGTATTGGAGGATCCCCATCATGGGAGGGATTGACGAGGTGAAAGAAGTTACAGGGGAAGTTTGATAGGTTGATGATGGGAAGCGCAGTTGGGCAGCTATGGAGGGCAAAGGGGGGGCAGTATAAATACGAAGAGAAGGCGAGCCGCATGCTAGCCCATCAGCTACGGAGGCAGGCCACGTCCAGAGAAATCCGGAGGGTACGGACAGGAAAGTGGGAGGTAGTGTCAGAACCGGGGAAGATAAATGAGACGTTCAGGGAATATTATGAGGAATTGTATAGAGCTAATCTGGGAGGTGAGGATGGGGATATGGGGCAGGTGTTGGATGGGCTGGAATTTCCACGGCTGAATGAGGATAGAAGGCAGGTGCTAGGAGTCTCTAGGGCTGGGGGAGGTAATGGAAAGCAGAAAGGTCCCGGGGCAGGATTGTTACCAGATGGAATTTTATAAGGAGTTTGTACTGGAGCTGGCACCACACCTACTCGGGGCTTTTGCCGAGGCACTGGAGAAGGGGGCGCAACCGGAGGCAATGACACAGGTGACTGTTGCACTAATACCAAAGAAAGGAAAGGACCCTTCAGTGTGGATTGTACAGGCCCATATCACAGTTGAATAGGGACGTGAAAGTGCTGGCTGAGGTTGTGGCGGGGAGGAAGGAAGAATGCATTCCAGGGGTGGTTACAGAGGATCAAACGGGCTTTCTGAAGAGCAGGAAACTCGAGTAATATTAGGCAGCTATTGAACGTGATCATGACCCCGTCAAGGGGACGGGTACCGGAGATAAGGGTGTCTATGGACGCAGAGAAGACTTTTGATTGGGTGGAGTGGCGGTGCCTGTTTGAGGTCCTGTGAAGGTTTGTATTTGGACCAAAGTTTGTGGCATGGGTGTGTCTGCTGTGGCCCGGTGGCGAGTGTACAGGTCAATGAGATGAGCTCATGGAGTTTTGGGTTGCATGGGGGAACGAGGCCGAGGTGTCACCACTGCTGTTTGCACTAGCGATAGAGCCCTTGGCAATGGCTCTTAGGGGGTCAGCAGAGTGGCAGGGGATCAGGAGGGCGAGTAGGGAACACTGGGTGTCGTTGTTATGGGTAACGACCTGCTGTTACATGTATCAGACCTGCTGGGGCATGTATCAGACCTGCTGGAGAGTATGGGGGGGGGAATATGAGCCTATTAGAGAGGGTTGGGGCTTTCTCGGGTTATAAACTAAACGTGGGAAAAGTGAGATGTTCACGGTGAACGAGTCAGTTCGGGGAGCTAATTTAGGTGTGTTGCCAATTAGGGTAGCCAGGGTTAGGTTTAGGTATCTGGGAATCCAGGAGATGGGGGAAATGGGCAACATTGCACAAGCGGAACTTAAAGTTGGTGGAGGAGATAAAGGAGGACTTTAGGAAGTGGGATACACTGCGGAAGCTGGCGGGGAGGGCCCAAGTGGTGAAAATTGATGTCCTGTCAAGGTTCCTATTTATATTCCAGACGCTCCTGATTTTTATTCAGAGACCTTTTTTCAGAAGTTGGACGCAGTCATTTCAGAGTTTATATGGGCGGGGAAGGTGCCCCGGGTGAAGAGGTCCCTGCTGCAGAGGCAGAAGGGGGGTTGGCATTATCAAACCTGCTGAATACTATTGGGTAGCGAATGTGGAGAAAGTGAGACGATGGTGGGAAGGAGGGGGTTCGGATGGAGGAAGAGTCTTGCAGGGGGTCGAGCTAAGGGCCATGGTGACAGCGGCGCTACCGCTGGCACCAGAGGAGATACATGGAGAGCCCGTGGTGCAGTCCAGGAGGAGGCACTTTAGGTTGGACGATATAACGGTGTTAGCGCTGCTGTGTGAGAACCACGGGTTTAAGCCGGGGGAGGCGGATGGTATGTGCAGGAGGTGGGATTGGTGAGAGCGAGGGATTTGCATTTGGAAGAGAGATTCACAAGTCTAGAGGAGCTGATGAAAATGATAGAGCTCCCGAAGGGAAATGAATTGAGGTATTTACAAGTAAGGGACTTTGCACGGAAGGTGTGGCAAGGGTTTCCCAGGCTGCCGAAGCATGCTCTATTGAAACGTTTGCTACTTCCGGATGTGGAGGGGAGTGTAGGATTGGGGCCATATACGGTGGCTGGAGGAGCAGGGGAAAAAGCAAGTGGCGAGGATCAAGGAGAAATGGGAGAAGGATTGGGGGGGGATTGTAGGAGAGATAGCTTGGGGAGTGTGGAGTGAGGCACTACGTAGGGTGAATTCGACCTCCTCGTGTGCGAGAATGAGCTTGATGCAGTTTAAGGTGGTGCATGGTGCACATGACTCAGCTGAGGATGAGTGGGTTTTTCCAGGGGGTGGCAAATGAATGAGAGAAGTGTGGGCGAGGACCAGCAAACCACTCACATATGTTTTGGGGCTGTGAGATGTAGAGAGGTACTGGGCAGGAGTGTTCAGGATGCTAGCAAAGATTGTGGGGGTGGAGGTCGAGCTGGACCCGACGGTGGCGTTTTTTGTGTTATCGGAGATGCCAGAGTTGATGGAGGGGAGGAAGGCAGCCATTGTGGCCTTCGCCTCTTTGGTTGCCCGGCGAAGAATTTTACTGGAATGGTGGTCGACTATGCCGCCGGGGGTGGAGGCCTGGCTCCGTGATCTGTACGATTTCCTCTGGTTTGAGAAAATTACTTTTGAATTGAGAGGTTCAGCAGAGGGCCATGTTCGAGGAATTGTTCGTCGCGGGGTGGGGACTTGTACAGACTGTAAAACTGAGTTGGGGTGAGTGTTCCCTGGATTATTTATGTTTGTATTTTTTGAATATGGTTGGAATGAAATAGATTTAAAAAGATAAATAAAAATTAGGCCACCTCTCCTTAAACAGCGGAACCATCCCTATTACAAAATTGCTTCTTTAAAGAAAAGTGTTGAATCTTCCTTTGGACTCAGCACATTACCTCTTATTTCTTTGGTAAACTTTACACGTTGAGAGTCAGTCAGTGGTTTGGTTTGCTCATTGATGTTCTGAATGTCTAGCACCTCACACATAAATTCAATGACTGGCTGAGCTCTGTAAAACGCAGTTGCAGATACTGGAAGACACAAGATAAAAATCAGCTCAGGTTTCAACAAGTTAGTAAATTTCCTACAGTTCTCTTCCAGAATTTTGCGACGATTGACATCCTCAAGATGGCAGGAATGGTCTGAAGAACAAGTCCCGAGTTCTTCATGATCAACCGGTTGAATTGCGGCAATGCAAGGAGCAAGGAGAGATGGAGTAGTACATTCTCTCATCTTTCCTTCCCCTCCGCTTGCTGGCAAAACAAAATAAACAATCCACCTGCAACTTCTTTAGTAGTCAAATTTAGATCAGATGAAATGTAGGTCAAATTATTCAGTCTCAGGGCTCGCCCACATACTGAAAAAAAAGATTTAAAATATGCATACACATTTCCAAGTATCAATATATTTCTTAGTCGACATAATTTTCTCTAAACAAGTTACACTAAAAAGTAACAAGCTGTGCATTAACTTTTGAGGAAAGATTTATTTTGTGACAAACGAAAATGGAGTACACTAACACTGCTTTTAAAAAGTAACTATCTTGGTTGCTGAGTACAAAAGACTTGCATTTATATTGTGCTTTTCACGATCACTGGACTTCTCAAAACATTTAATAGCCAATCAAGTACTTTTTTGAAGTGTAGATTATTTAAATAAGGATGCAATTAATAAATTGACATAACTGTTATGCAGCACAAATTCTTATCACAAGATAAACCACATATGATATTAAAAGTCAGCACAGCGGTTAGCACCGTTGCTTCACAGTGCCAGGGTCCCGGGTTTGATTCCCAGCTTGGGTCACTGCCTGTGTGGAGTCTGCACATTCTCCCCATGTCTGCGTGGGTTTCCTCCGGGTGCACCGATTTCCTCCCGCAAGTCCGAAAGACGTGCTGTTAGGTGAACTGGACATTCTGAATTCTCCGTCTGAGAGACGACTAGGGGCTTTTCAGTGACTTCATTGCATTGTTAATGTAAGCCTACTTGCAACAATAAAGATTATTATTCATTCACACAAGCTTAGCTCAGATTTTGCAGTAAAGATAATGACGAAGTAGTGGTCATCGTTAAAGTAAATTGGACAGCAATTTCCAGTGACTGCACATGTGCAGTTAAACAAAAATCAAAAGTTTCTATCTGAACTGCACTGCACCCCTGAAGTTACACCATATCGGTATCATGCTGAAGTACTCACCATTGAAACACATGGAATCATGGAATGGCCTGATGTTGTGACGGATACACAATAGGTACCCATGAATCACATCAGAAAAAGTTATGGCCTGTCCATTCCTGTACCAGTATATTTTGCAATGATGCATCAAGTTAACTGTTGGTGAACAAACTCTGATACTGGAAGTTTAAAAAAAAAGTATATTTAACAATATAACATCAACCAACGAAGATGCAAGGGTACAAAGTAACTTTTTGACTAACAATTCCCCGATAAAAAAACAAACTAAAACCTAAATACTATAAATAAAACACCCTAATAACTGACGGTGCCTAGATCCATAAAAAAGGAAAGAAAAGGTTGCTTGCTATCTCAGGTAGAACTCCCCCACCGACCCCCTGATGGTATATTTAATTTTTTCGAAGTGAAGGAGTGACATTAAATCGCCTAGTCAGGCAGAAACACTGGGCGGGATGGGAGATCTCCAGCTCAGCAATATTCGCCTCCGGGCTACCAGTGAGACAACAGCAACAACGTCCGCCCTCACCCCAGGGCGAAATATTTGAGTCTGAGACCCCAAATATGGCTGCCAATAGACATGGCTCTAGAACTGCCCGAAGAATCTCCGATCTAGTGTTGAAGAAGGAAACCCAGAAGCTGGCAAGTTTGAGGCAGGACCAAAACATTTGTGCATGGTTAGCTGGGGCAAGTGAACAACGATCACATCGGTCTTCCACATTTGTGAAAAAAAACACTCATCCTTGCCTTGGTCAAGTGCGTCCTGTGTAAAACCTTTTTCAGTGTGGAGGAAGTCGGAGCCAAAGGAAAGGAAGGAAAAACCAGGCGGGAAAGGTCACAAATCTGAAAATGATGAAAGAGACTAGAATTGGGCAACAGAAATTTGTCAGCCAGCTCCCTAATCCTAATCTGGTTTAGCACACTGGGCTAAGTAGCTGTCTTTTAAAGCAGACCAAGGCAGGCCAGCAGCACGGTTCAATTCCCGTACCAGCCTCCCCGAACAGGCGCCGGAATGTGGCGACTAGGGGCTTTTCACAGTAACTTCATTTGAAGCTGACTTGTGACAATAAGCGATTTTCATTTCATTTTCATCTCCCCTCTGCAAACAGGTCCCCAAAACTTTCAAGTCCCTTTGACTTCCAAGATTTAAATGAAGGGCCCAAGCCAGAAAGTAAGGAGAAGTGATTGTTGCAAATAGGGGCTAAAGTAGACAGGGAAAAGAGCTGAAAGTGCCGCCGAAACGGTTTCCAAATCCTAAGAAGGTCACCACCGGATTTGAAGAAAATCTAGCAGGAGAGAAGGGCAGCGGTGCAGTAATTATGGCATGAAGGGTAGAGGTAGGGCACAAGTGAGCCTCCATACTGCCCCAAATAGAATTGGGGTCACTAATCCACAGCAAAACCTTTTGGATGTTAGCAGCCCAATAATAAAACATAAAATGAGAGAGCCAATCCTCCCGCCCGCCTATCTCTTTGGGGCTGAACACTGTGGTTTCTGGGACTCTTACCCACCCAAATGAAGAACAGCAATTAATTTCTTAACCTTAATAAAAAAGAATTTAGGCAAAAAAATGGGGACACATCGAAAGAAAAAGAAAAACCTGGGAAGTACATTCATTTTAATTGTTTGGATCCTACCCGCCAGAGACAGAGGGAGGTTGTTCCATGGGGGGGGGGGGGGGGGGGGCATTTGCCGGAAAACATTCACTCTTACCTAAATTAAATTTGTAACTAGAAAAGGAGCCAAACGTATTAATCATCTTCATTATGTTGTCTATGGTTGGAGCTGGGTCCGTAACGTACAAAAGTTATCCACGTTAAGCGATACCTGATCTTTCACCCCATCACAACAAATATCCCTCCATTGACCAGAGACGCTTAATGTTATAGGGAGGCGCTCTATTGCCAAGGCAAACAAAAGTGGGGAAAGAGAGCAGCCCTGTAGAGTTTCCCTACCCAAGGGGAAGTAATCCAAGTGTAGAGTGTTTATGCTAACACTGGCAGTAGGGGAATTATATAACAAACTAACCAGGAGGCAAATTTATGGCTGAATCCAAATCTCCTGAGAATCTGGAATAGATATTCCCATTCCACCTTGTCAAATGCTTTTTCAGCTGAAATACTATGACCTCAGGCTCAGTGCTGGGGAGGGGGGGAAAAGAATATTGTTTAAAAGGTGCCGTATACTGGCTGACAATTGCCAGCCCTTCACAAAGCCTGTTTGATCCTCCAAAATTATACCTGGGAGGTAAGGCTCCAGCCGGACCTTAGCCAGCAACTTATCAGTGCTTAAAAGTGAAATGAGTTGGTATGATCCACATTCGGTGGGTCATTGTCCCCCTTAAGGAGAAAGGAAATGGAGGCTTGAGTGAGGGCCTGAGGTAATGAACCCCGAGACAGTGAGTCATTGAACATATCCAATAACAAGGGGAGCTGTTCAGAAAACTTCTTGTAAAACTCGAATGGGGAACCATCAGGGCCCGGGGCCTTACCAGGTTCCATCAGCCCAATACATTTTGAAATCTCGTCTGGGCATTACAGGGAATCCAACTCAGCTCTTGCCCACCCCAACTGTTGGGATGTGCAGACCATCAAAATAGTCAGCCATGATCAATTTGTCTAATAATAATCTTTATTAGTGTCACATGTAGGCTTACATTAACACTGCAATGAAGTTACTGTGAAAATTCTCTAGTCACCACACTATGGCGCCTATTCGGGTACACTGAGGGAGAATTCAGAATGTCCAATTCGTCTTTCAGGACTTGTGGGAGGAAACCGGAGCACCCGGAGAAATGCCACGCAGGTACAGGGAGAACGTGCAGACTCTGCACAGGCAGCCACCCAAGCTGGGAATCGAACCCTGGTCTCTGGCGCAGCCACAGTGCTAACTACTATGCTGCAGGTGGCTCTGAATATATAGGTTGCAGTAATAAGATCTAAAAGCTGTGTTGACCTGGAAGAGGGGCGGAAACAGGATTGCCACCCTTAGTGCGTATTTTAGGGATCTCGCATGAGGCTGCTTGCTGTTGTTCGAGTTGATGAGCCAGAAGATGGCTCATCAACTCGTGCTCATAAATCATACCCCTGGAGCGCTGTAGCTGACACAACAGCCTTACCAGCAGATACCAGCTCAAACTGGATCTGTAATTTTTTTCCCTGTCTGTCAGTAGCTCTGGAGTAGGATCCAACGAGTATTGGTAGTCCACCTCTAGCAAGAAGTCCATCAACCACTGCTTCTCCAACTTTGTCGTCTTCAGCACCCCCCCTCCCCCCCATCTGTGCCATAAAAGAGGACAAAGCCCTGCCATCCCAGATGGGACAAGAGATTTCGGATTGGAACAATCCAGTTTCGGGTCCAGAACACAGTTCAGGTCGCCTCTTAAAATCAACTGGTCCATTGGGGAGAGTTTCAGAGAGAATTGATAAAATTTGTGTCATCCCAGTTAGGGGCATAAATATCAACCATGACTACCGGAGTGTTCACCAGAGGACCACAAACAATAATATAATGACCATTGGGGTCGGCTATAATCTGAGTGGAGGAGAACTGAATCCTCTCATTAATTAAAATTGCCGTCCCCCGGCCCTGCCATTAAAACTGGAGTGAAAAACCAGCCCAACATAACCCTTATGGGGTGACGGCGGGCGGGAGGCGGCCGCACAATGGAGAGCTCCCGCTTGGGAATGGCATTTTCGAGGCTTTAAGCCCGGTCCCAGGGTCCACGGAGGCGGCAGAAGCAGGGAGAAGGCACGGAGGAGGCACTGTGAAGACACAGGAGGGAAAAAAACCCAAAGAAAAATGTCGAGGGTGAGCAAAAAAACGGCCGAAAAAAAACCAGCCGGAGGTCCGTCGGGGAGTGGAAAGGTCACCGCGGGGTCACCAGGAAAAATGGAGGCTGGAGCACCAGGGAAGGCCGCACTGCTTACGGCTGAAGAAATAACCAAGGTGATGGCTGCGGAATTTGAAAAGCAGTTGGCGCAGATTGCGAAATGCATGGAGACGGTGAGGAAGATGAGGGAGGTTTTGAATGTGCTGGTGGAGGAGGCGGTTTCCCCGGTGAGGACGGAGGTGGCGAGCGCAGTGGCGGAGGTGCGAGAGCAAGGGGAGACGCTGAAGGAAGTGAAGGAGACGTTATTGCAGCACGGTGATCAACTTGCCACGATGGGGAAAGAGATGCGGACGGTGATGGATACTAACAAGGATCTGCGAGCAAAAATGGAAGACCTGGAAAATAGATCCAGGCGACAGAACTTGAGGATTGTGGGGCTGCCCGAAGGAGTTGAAGGACCGAAGCTGACTGAGTATTTTGCCGCGATGCTGGCAAAACTATTGGGGGAGGGGGAGGACCCCTCCCGATATGAACTGGATTGGGCTCATCGGTCGTGGAGGCCTGTACCAAAGGCGAGTGAGCTGCCAAGGGCAGTGACTCTGTGCTTCCGTAGGTACAGGGTGAAGGAGAAGGTCCTGAGCTCGGCCAAGCAGAAGCGGGTGGTGCAGTGGGCTGGAGCTGGTATACGTGTATACCAGGACTTTATGGTGGAGCTGGCAAGGAGGCGGGCTGCCTTCAACCGGGTGAAGAGGGCACTGTACATTAGCAAGGTGCGGTGCGGCATTGTATATCCAGCGAAGCTGAGGGTGACTTACAAGCTCAGGGACTTTTATTTTGGAACGGCGGAAGCAGCGGAGGAGTTTGCGAAAGCAGAAGGACTGTGGCAGAACTGACAAATTGAGGAATGGCCATGTGCCGATGTAACCTCATGACTGTATTTTCTTCTTTTTTGTATCACTGCGCGCGGGTGTAGAGAAAAGGAGCCAAGGTGGTATATATTTGGACAAGGGAAGGGACGGGACTTTCACTTGAAATGAGAGTTCTTTGGGGTGTAGGTGGATAGGCGGGGTTTGTGTGCTAAAAGGGGATCTTTGGGCTTTCCTGGGGCCGGGCAAGTGGGAAAGGGACCCGGGCGGGTGCCTCCACGCTGGCCGGTTTGTGCCGGCCAGTGAATGGGAGTGAGGTGGGGGGAGGGGCTGCGGCCATCGGAGCCTGGCAGAACAGGGTCCGAGTGGTCTAGCCGGGGTGGAAAGTTGGGGGGGGGGGGGGGGGGGGGGGAAGGAACCGAGGGTTGGGGGGAGGAGTTTTACAAGAGGCAGTGGACGGGAGGAGCTGGAGACCTTGGGGGGGGGGGGGGGGGGGGGGGAGGGGGAGCTGTGTAAGATTAAGGGTGGCTATGGGTAATCCCTGATTCCTTTGTCATTTGTTTATGTAAACATGCGGGTTGAGGTTTGGGGGTTGGTGGGTAGATGGGAGCGTTGTTATTATGGGGACTGACATATCTTGCTGATTATTGTTTATTGTTGATGGATGTAAATGTGGGAGAAAATGTGAAAATGGAGGAGAATAAAATTTTTTTAAAAACACAACCCTTATGTAACCTGATTTGGTCCTTGACACGCAAGAGGGTTTCCTGCACGAAAACAACACCAGAGTTAGGCTCTTAAGATGAGCAAATGCCTTCGGCCATTTTACTGGGCCATTCAGATCCTGAACATTCCAGCTAACCAAACGAATTGGAGATCTCCCACCACTCAATCTGGGGTCAGCCATTCCCAAAGAGAGATACCAAAGAAGAGACACTGAAAAGATGTTCACCCAAGACGGCCCCCGAGCCAAGTCAGATGGCTCGACAAAAGAGAAACCCGGAGACACAAACCTCTCCTCCCCAACCCCCCTCCCTCCCCACTTCAAGAACACCATATTGAAACAGTGAAAAACAATACTTTATCTCAAAACCTACAGTTAACAAAACACAACTAACTGCCTGCTCCAAGCTCATTCTCACAGTCCATCGTGAAGACCCGCAGAAAGTCTTCTATTTCCATTCCTGTTAACTAACCCCTTTGTTAGCTAAGAGACTCCTAACTGGAAAACCTTACCTAGCTTACAATGTCACATTAGTGTTTAATTATTGCAACCAAGGGGGCGTCACGTGGCGTAGTGGTTAGCACTTCAGCCTACGGCACTGAGGACCCGGGTTCGAATCCCGCCACTGGGTCATTGCTTCTGTGTGGAGGTTGCACATTCTCCCCATGTCTGAGTGGGTTTCACCTCCACAACCCAAAGATGTGTAGGTTAGGTGGATTGGCCACGCTAAATTACCCCTTAATTGGGAAAAAAATAATTGGGTATTCGAAATTTATTTTAAAAAAAATTATCGCGACCAACAACAAAGAAGAGGAAGAGAACAATAGACTGATAAAACGAAAAGACCGAATAGCAAAAAAATCCTCAAATCCAACCAAAGGTGTTGTGAGCACACCCAAACCCCAAACATGAAAAAACAAATTATGAAATGCCTGACCACAGGGCCATAAAATAGATTAAACATTAAGTGTCCAAATTATAGGGGCACTGGAGGGGAGATTAGTGGCGCTGTTAAGTGTATACGGCCCCAATTGGGACGCTGTGGGATTCGCGAGGTAGGTGTTTGGGGCTATCCCCGACTTGGACACGCATGAGCTGATTGTGGGGTGGGGGACTGGAACTTGGTGCAGGAGCCAAGGTTGGACAGATCACGGCCGCGCTCGCTGGTCCCATCAGGGGGGGGGCGAAGGCGCTGGCTGGGCTAATGGTGGAAATGGGAGGGGTGGGCCCTTGGAGGTTCCTGCACCCAAGGGAACGGGCGTATTCGTTTTTCTCAGCGGTCCATAAGGTATACTCGCGGATCAACGTTTTTGTGGTGGGAAAGGCTTTGCTGGCTGGAGTCAAGGGGTCGGAATACTCTGCAATTGCAGTGTCAGATCACGCTCCACATTGGGTGGATATGGTGCTGGAGAAGGGGGCAGCGCAGAGACCGGGGTGGAAACTGGATGTGGGGCTTTTGGGGAACCAAGTGTTCTGTGAGAAAATTGAAAAGGTAATTAAGGAATATGTAGGTTTCAATTGTACGGGTGAGGTGTCGAAGGCAGTCATCTGGGAGGCTCTAAAGGTGGTGGTGAGGGGTGAGGAAATTTTGTTTAAGGCCAGAGTGGATAAAGAGGAGGTTGGAGCGTCAGAGGGTAATCGATGAGATGTTGGAGGTAGATAGGAGGTATGCAGAGGATGGGGACCCGCAAAGCTGGAAAAGAGGAAGGAACTACAGGCGCGCTTCGACCGACTGTCCACCAGGAAGGCGGTGCGCCAACTGAGACGAGCAAGGGGAGCAGTTTACGAACATGGAGATAAGGCGGGTATGTTAGGTCAGCTCCGGAGGGAGGCAGCGGCAAGGGAAATTCTTCAGGTGAAGGATAGGGCAGGGAAGTTGGTGGTGGCCCCAGTGCTGATTAACAAGGTTTTTGAGGAGTTTTATGAGAGATTGTACAAGTCAGAGCCACTCGGGGAGACCGTGAGATGCAGGAATTTCTAGATGGGTTGGAGTACCCGAGGCTAGGGGAGGGGGACAGGGCTACATAAGAAGGAGCAATAGTGGAGCAGGAGATAAAAGGATGCGATTGGGAGGATGCAGTCGGGGAAGGTGGCAGGGCCGGATGGGTTTCCGGTGGAATATTATAAAAAATTCAAAGATAGGTTGGCACCCCTGATGGTGGGGATGTTTGAGGAGGCGATTGAGAAGGGGGTGTTGCCGCAAACCTTGGGGCAGGCATCGATTTCCCTGTTACTAAAAAAAGATAAGGATCCGACGGAGTGTGGGTCGTATCGGCCCATATCACTTCTGAATGTGGACGTAAAAGTGTTGGCTAAGGTACTGGCGGTTAGGCTGGAGGAGTGCCTTCCGAAGGTGATAGGGGAGGATCAGACGGGGTTTGTGAAAGGGAGGCAGCTGTTTTCGAACATTAGGAGGGTTTTGAACGTTGTTATGGCACCGGCGGAAAGAAAGGAAACAGAGGTAGTTGTGGCATTGGATGCCGAGAAGGCGTTTGATCGGGTAGAATGGGGGTACCTGATGGCAGTGCTGGAGCGGTTTGGGATTGGACCAAGGTTTGTGAACTGGGTAAAGCTGTTATATAAGGAACCGAAGGCGAGTGTCCGCACAAATAATATCAGTTTGAGATACTTTTCTCTCCACCGTGGGACAAGACAGGGATGTCCTATGTCCCCCCTGCTGTTTGCACTTGCGATTGAGCCGTTGGCCATCACATTGAGAAGTTCGGGAGCATGGAAAGGAATAGTGCGGAGGGGGATAGAGCATAGGGTGTCCGTATATGCTGACGACTTGCTGCTGTATGTGTCGGAGCAGAATGCGTCGATAGGAGGAATATTGGAGCTACTGCGGGTATTTGTGTCTTTCTCGGGGTACAAGTTGAACCTGGACAAGAGTGAGTACTTTGTGGTGTCTCGGCCTTGGGTCCCTGGGAGCAGGGGTGGGGGGGGCTGCCATTCCGTAGAGCAGGGACTCATTTTAGGTATCTGGGGGTGCAGGTTGCCGGGAGTGGGGGAGGCTTCGCAGGTGCAACATCACTAGTTTGGTGGGGAGAGTGAAGCCGATCTGGCAAGGTGGGATGGCCTTCCTCGGTCACTGGCGGGTCGGGTACAGGTGGTTAAAACGAATGTGTTACCGCGATTCCTGTTTATTTTTCAATGCCTACCGATTTTCCTGCCAAAGTCTTTTTTCAGAGAGATTGAGGGAAGGATTACCTCATTCATATGGGGAGGGGAGGTGGCCAGAGTGAGAAAGGTGCTGCTACAGAGGGGAAGGCAGGCAGGGGGTTTGGGTCTCCCGAACCTGTTGTACTACTACTGGGCGGCGAACGTGGAGAAAGTGCGGATCTGGGTCAGAGGGGTTGATTCCCAGTGGGTCAGAACGGAGGAGAGTTTGTGTAGGGGGTTGGGGCTGAAGGCACTTGCAACAGCGCCGCTCCCGATAGCTCCAGGGAAATATTCAGGGAATCCGGTAATAATAGCTTCATTGGAAATCTGGAGGCAGTTTCGCCAACACTTCGGGTTGGGTTTAGGGTCAAGGGAAATTCCGATTTGGGGGGAACCACAGATTTGAGCCAGGGAGGTGGAATGGAAGTTTTCGGAAATGGGAAGAGAAGGGGATTAAGACGCTAAAAGATTTGTTTCTTCGGGGCCAGTTTGCAGGATTGAGGGAGCTGGAAGCAAAGTATAGGCTAGAGCAGGGAGAAGAGTTTAGGTACATGCAGGTTCGGGATTTTGCCAGGAAGGAGATACAGAGCTTCCCAGAGGAACCGGCCTCCACATTGCTGGAGGTGGTGTTGACGACAAGGGGACTGGAGAAGGGGGCAGTGTCAGCGGTGTACGGAGCTATTCTGGAAGAGGATAAGGCATCACTGGAAGGGATCAAAGCAAAGCTGGGAGAGGCTATAGAGGAGGGGGTCTGGTGTGAGGTGCCCCGGAGAGTGAATGCCTCCACCTCATGTGCGAGGTTGGGGCTGATACAGCTGAAGGTGGTATATAGAGCGCATCTCACGAGGGCGAGGATAAGCCGATTTTTTGAAGGAGTAGAGGATGTGTCTGAGCGTTGCGGGGGTGGGGGCCGTGAATCACGTTCATCTGTTTTGGTCCTGTCCAAAGCTAGGGGAGTACTGGAAGGAGATGTTTAGGGTAATTTCCAAGGTGGTGCGTGAAACTGGACCCTGGTCCCCAGGAGGCCATATTCGGTTGGAAACGGGAGCGGAGGTAGATATCATAGCCTTCGCCTCGTTGATTGACCGATGGCGGATCCTGCTGGGATGGAGAGCAGCCTCTCCACCCAGTGCCCTGGCGTGGCGGGGGAACCTGTTGGAATACTTGACCCTTGAGAAGGTTAAGTTCGAACTGAGGGGAAGCTCGGAGGGGTTCTACAAGTCATGGGCATTATTTATTATGCACTTTCAATAATTGGATAACATCGAACATTAGTTGGGGGGGGGGTGGGGTGGGGGGGAGGGGGGCTGTGTAAATTAAGGGTGACTATGGGTAATCCTGGATTCCTTTTTGTCATTTGTTTATGTAAACATGTGGGCTGTGGTTTGGGGGTTGGTGGGTGGATGGGATCGTTGTTATTATGGGGATTGACATATTTTGCTGATTATTGTTTATTGTTGATGGGTGTAAATGTGGGAGAAAATGTGAAAAAGGAGGAGAATAAAAATATATATATTTTTTTTTTTTTTTTTAAAAGTGTCCAATTTGAGCTTTCAAACAAAGGATCCTGCATCTTCCGGCATATCAAAAAAGCCCCTTGCTGCAAGCGATACACCCTAGCTCCTGACTTTATTCCCCTTGCTCCCTGGCAACTGCAAGGCAAAACCAGGCTGTTTGCAACCGTTGCACCATATTTGACCCAAAGATGCCCAACATTTGTGTCATCACTAGAACTACCTATTCCTACCTCCAAAACAGTCAGCCTCTCAGCTCTTCTGATCAAACATTCATCCATGTTTTTGTTATGAACATATGAAATTGGAGCAAAAGTAGGCCATTCAGCCCCTCAAATCTGCTCCGCCATTCAATAAGATATGGCAGATCCGTTTGTGTTTCAAATTCCACATCCTATCTACTCCTGATAACCTTGGATTCCCTTGCCTATTAAGAATCTATCTACCTCTGCCTTAAAAGTATTATATGGCCCCATCTCCACCGCCTTCTGGTGCGGAGAGTTCCAAAGTCGTACAACCCTCAGAAAAAAACTTCTCCTGGTATCTGTCCCAAAGGGGTGACCTCGAATTTTAATTAAGCAATACATCAATTTTAAAATTCTCACCCTGGTTTTCAAATCCCCTCCCAATGCTTAATTTCTTCCTATAAAAAGGGAAAAAGACTTGCATTTATATAGCATTTATCACGACCACAAGACATATTGAAGTGCATTAAAGCCAATACTTTAGAAATACTTTTGGAAGTGCAATCCCTGTTGTAATGTGAGAAACATGATAGCTAATTTGTATACAGCAATCTCCCATAAGCAGCAACGTGATGACCAGCTATTCATTTTTTGTGAAACAAAGCCTTGCAGATGTTTACATCTACTCATGCAAGAAGACTATTTAAGATTGCCTCCAAAAAACAGCACTTTTGACAGAGCAGCACTCCCACTGGAATGTCAGCCTTGATGTTTGTGCTCAATTCCTGGATTTGTCTCTCGGCAAGTGTAATGAACAACTAGTGACAATTCACCTGCCACTGACAGCAAAATCTGGACCATTAACATTTTAAAAAAGCACTGCAGGTTAAAAGCCTACTGGAAGCGATTGATTTTCTGAGAAAATATACACTGCCTCAAGAGTGACTTGGATTTAAAGAATGCCAAGGAACATTTCTGCATGAGGAATTAATGGCAGCCTCATATCAGACATGCTAGTATAGAGAAACAGTTGTTGTTTTCATTTAAATAAGCAGCTAAAAGGATGAATCTTAGGATAAAAGTTGCACTTTACTCCAGATTACTTACCCTTGCTATGACTTTCTTCATTCCTCTGACATAGTTAAGTTTCCCTGAACAAAAGACTGCATGGTTTTATAGCTACGGGCATTATATTCAAGATTTTGTTCTTTTATTAGCACCTTTTTGAAATAGGGTGTGGAAGGATTGAGGAACAAGCAAAAATTTGAATATAGCTCAGTCCAACATTTGCCTTCAATTATAAAATACTACAACAATGGAGGCAGAAAACCAGGACTTAAATACAAATGCTTTTGTATTGAACTGACAGATGTACTTACCTTTGTGATTAACTGCTACAAGAGCAGTACACTTTGCTGCTATCTTATGCTTGTTGTCACAAAGTCCTTTTTGAAGATTAAATCATAGGCTATTTATCAAAATATGCCTGCATCTTGCCTGACAGTAATACAAATAAATGCATTCCACCAATCATTTTAGACGCTTAGCAGCAATAGTTTTACTTCCGCTTTTTAATCTAATTATTTGGAGATTCGATAATATCTTTTTTCCATATATTAAGACAAGAATAACTTTTCTGGGGAGCAAATATTATGGAACTTATACTGCGATAACCCAACCAAAGGAATGAAACAAAGTTAAGCAAATTAAGTATTTAGAACTGATAATCAATAGATTAAAGATAACAACATTAATCAACTACAAATATATGCAGCAGAATCTGTACACAAGTGCAGCAGTTTTTAAAAAATGATATTAGATCAGAAATTAAGCAAAATATTTTGATCCCAGATACAATGACTCAATTTTCCATTGAGTTCTGAAACATGATGGTTTCTCATCAAGGAAGAGAGGGAAGGGTTTAATGGTCACTCACTACAGCTTGATGAGTTTGGTGGCACACATATAGGCAAACACCATTGACAAAAGGACTGGAAGATCACACTTTTGAATTGAATTTAATTGAATTGAATCAGTAAGGCCCAGCTCCTTTTAAATTTCAGGAGTTTAAATTAATTTAAATTAAGCTAGTATTGTGCAGTGTAGGTTAACAAGGGCTACCCCCCCTCCCCCGGGGAGAGGGGGAGGGAGAGGGGGAGGAAGAGGGGGGAGGGGGGAAGAAGGGGGAGGGGGAGAGGAGGGAGAGTGGGGGGGAAAGGGAGGGGGGGGGAGGGGAGGGGGGGGGGGAAGAGGGAGAGGGGAGGGGGGGGGAAGAGGGAGAGGGGAGGGGGGGGAGAGGGAGAGGGGGGAGGGGAGGAGAGGGGGGTGGAGGGGAGGGGGAAGGGGGAAGAGGGGAAGGGGGGAGAGGGGGGAGAGGGTGAGGGGGGGGAGAGGGAGATGAGGGGGGAAGAGGGAGAGGGGGGGAAGAGGAGAGGGGGAGAAGAGGGAGGGGGAAGAGGGAGAGGGGGAAGAGGGAGAGGGGGGGAAGAGGGAGGGGGGGGAAGAGGAGGGAGGGGGGGAAGAGGGAGAGGGGGGGAAGAGGGAGAGGGGGGGAAGAGGGAGAGGGGGGGAAGAGGGAGAGGGGGGGAAGAGGAGAGGGGGGGAAGAGGGGAGAGGGGGGGGAAGAGGGAGAGGGGGAAGAGGGAGAGGGGGGAAGAGGGAGAGGGGGGAAGAGGGAGAGGGGGGAAGAGGGAGAGGGGGGAAGAGGGAGAGGGGGGAAGAGGGAGAGGGGGGAAGAGGGAGAGGGGGGGAAGAGGGGAGAGGGGGGGAAGAGGGGGGGGGGAAGAGGGAGAGGGGGGGGAAGAGGGAGAGGGGGGGAAGAGGGAGAGGGGGGGGAAGAAGGAGAGGGGGGGGAAGAGAAGGGGGGGGAGGGGGAGGGAGAGGGGGAGGGGAGAGGGAGAGGGGGGAAGAGGGGAGGGGGGAGGGGAGAGGGGGGGGAGGGGAGGGGAGAGGGAGGGGGGGGGAGGGAGGGGGGGAGGAAGAGGGAGAGGGGGGAGAGGGAGAGGGGGGGAAGAGGAGGGGGGAAGGGAGAGGGGGGGAGGGGGGGAAGAGGGAGAGGGGGGGGGAAGAGGGAGAGG
The DNA here is from genome assembly GCF_047496885.1 of Scyliorhinus torazame. Taxonomy (NCBI): domain Eukaryota; kingdom Metazoa; phylum Chordata; class Chondrichthyes; order Carcharhiniformes; family Scyliorhinidae; genus Scyliorhinus; species Scyliorhinus torazame. The sequence continues at coordinate 172,818,288 of NC_092707.1, read as the reverse complement.
GGGGGAAGAGGGAGAGGGGGGAAGAGGGAGGGGGGAAGAGGGAGGGGGGGAGAGGGGAGGGGGGATGGGAGAAGAGGGAGGAGGGGTGGGGAGGGGGGTGAGGGAGGGAAGAGGAAGGGGGTAAAGTGAGAGGGAAGGGAGAAGAGGAGAGGGGGGAGGGGGAGGAGGGGGTGAGGGGTGGGGAGGGGAGGAGGAGGGAAGGGGAAGGAGGAAGGGGGAGGGAGGGGAGGGAGAGGGGAGAGGGAGGGAGGGGAGGGGGAGGGGGGGAAGGAGAGGGGGGGGGAGAGGGGGGAGAGAGAGGAGGGGGGGAAGAGAGGGGGGAGAGGGTGGGGGGTAGGGGGGGTTGGGGTGGGGTGGGGAGAGGGGGGAAGAGGGTGGTGGGGGGGAAGGGGGAGGAGAAGGGGAGGGGGGTAGGGGGGCAAGGGGAGGAGGTGGGGAGGGGGGAGGAAGGAGGGGGGGAGGAAGGCGAGGGGGAGGAGAGGGGGAGGGGAGAGGGGGGAGAGGGAGGAGGGGGAGGAGAGGGGGGGGGAGAGGGGGGAGGAGAGGGGGGAAGGAGAGGGGGGGGCAAGGAGAGGGGGGGGAAGGAGAGGGGGGGAAGGAGAGGAGGGGGGGAAGGAGAGGGGGGGGGAAGGAGAGGGGGGGGGAAGGAGAGGGGGGGGAAGGAGAGGGGGGAAGGAGAGGGGGGGGAAGGAGAGGGGGGAAGGAGAGGGGGGAAGGAGAGGGGGGGAAGGAGAGGGGGGGGAAGGAGAGGGGGGGAAGGAGAGGGGGGGGAAGGAGAGGGGGGAAGGAGAGGGGGGGGAAGGAGAGGGGGGGAAGGAGAGGGGGGGGAAAGGAAGAGGGGGGAAGGAGAGGGGGGGAAAGGAGAGGGGGAGGAAAGGAGAGGGGGGGAAAGGAGAGGGGGGGAAGGAGAGGGGGGGAAGGAGAGGGGGGGAAGGAGCGGGGGGGAAGGAGGGGGGGGAAGGAGAGGGGGGGGAAGGAGAGGGGGGGAAGGTGGGGGGGGAAGGATGGGGGGTGGGAAGGAGGGGGGGGGGAAGGAGGGGGGGAAGGAAGGGGGGGTGAAGAAGGGGGAGGGGATAAGAGGGAGGGAGGGGAGGGGGAGGAGAGGGGGGAAGAGAGGGGAGAGGGCGGGTGGGGTTGGGGTGGGGGTAGGGCGGGTGGGGTTGGGAGAGGGGGAGGGAAAGGGGGGGGTTGGGGTGGGGAGAGGGGGAGGGGAAGGGGGAGGGGAGAGGGAGGGAGGTGGGGGGGAAGGGGGGAGGTGGGGGGGGAAGGGGGGAGGTGGGGGGAAAGGGGGGAGGTGGGGGGAAAGGGGGGAGGAGGGGAGGGGGGAAGGGGAGGAGGAGGGGAGGGGGGAAGGGGAGGAGGAGGGGGAGGGGAGGGGGTAGGGGGAGGAAGGAGAGGGGGGGAGGGGGGGGGGAAGAGGGAGAGGGGGGAGAGGAGGAGGGGGAGAGGAGGAGGGGGGAGGGGGGAGGGGAGGGGGGGAAGGAGAGGGTAGAAGGAGAGGGGGGGAAGGAGAGGGGGTTGGAAGGAGGGGGGGAAGGAGAGGGGGTAGGGGTGGGGGGAGGGGAAGGGGAGAGAGAGGGGGGAGGGGGGAGAGAGAGGGGGGAGGAGAGGGGAAGAGAGGGAGGAGGGTGGGGAGGGTGGAGGAAGGAGAGGGGGAGGAAGGAGAGGGGGATGTGGGGTGGGGAGGGGGGGAGGAGAGGGAGGGGGGGGGGAGGAGGGAGGGGGAGGAGAGGGGGGTGGGGGGGAAAGGGGGGAGGGGAGGGGAGGGGAGGGGGGAGGAAGCAGAGTGGGAGGGGGGTGTGGGGTGGGAGGGGGGAGGAGAGGGGAGGGGGGAGGAGGAGGGGGGAGAGGGAGAGGGGGGAGGAGGAGGAGGGGGGAGAGGGAGAGGGAGAGGGGGGAGGGAGGAGGAGAGGGAGAGGGAGAGGGGGGAGAGGGAGAGGGGGAGAGGGAGGAGAGGAGAGGAGTGGGGGGAGGGAGAGGCGGGGAGAGGGAGGGGAGAGGGGAGAGGGAGGGGGGGGAAGAGTGCGAAGAGGGGGGAAGAGTGAGAAGAGGGGGGAAGAGGTGAGAAGGGGGGAGAGGGGGAGGAGGGGTGGGAGGAGGGGGGGAGAGAGGGGAGGAGAGAGGGGGGAGAGAGGGGAGGAGAGGGCGGGGAGAGAGGGGGGAGAGAGGGGGAGAGAGGGGGGGAGAGAGGGGGGGAGAGAAGGGGGGGGGGAAGAGGGGGGGGAAGGGGGGGGGGGAAGAGGGGGGGGGGAAGAGGGGGGGGGGGAAGAGGGGGGGGGGAAGAGGGGGGGGGAAGAGGGGGGGAAGAGGGGGGGAAGAGGGGGGAAGAGGGGGGGGAAGAGGGGGGGAAGAGGGGGGGGGAAGAGGGGGGGGGGGAAGAGGGGGGGGGGAAGAGGGGGGGGGGAAGAGGGGGGGAAGAGGGGGGAAGAGGGGGGGGACGAGAGGGGGGGGAAAGAGAGGGGGGAGAGAGAGGGGGGAGAGAGAGGGGGGGAAGAGAGGGAGGGGGAAGAGAGGGAGGGGGGAAGAGAGGGAGGGGGAAGAGAGGGAGGGGGGAAAGAGAGGGAGGGGGGAAGAGAGGGAGGGGGGAACGAGAGGGAGGGGGGAAGAGAGGGAGGGGGGAAGAGAGGGAGGAGAGAGAGAGAGAGAGGGGGAGAGAGAGAGAGGGGGGAGAGAGAGAGAGGGGAGGGAGAGAGAGAGGGGGGAGAGAGAGGGGGGGGGAGAGCGAGAGGGGGGGGGAGAGAGAGAGGGGGGGGGAGAGAGGGGGGAGAGAGAGGGGGGAGAGAGGGGGGGGGAGAGAGGGGAGGGAAGAGAGGGAGGGGGAAGAGAGGGAGGGGGGAAGAGAGGGAGGGGAGGGGAAGAGAGGGAGGGGGGAGAGAGGGAGGGGGAAGAGAGGGAGGGGAGAGAGAGAGGGAGGGGAGAGAGAGAGAGAGGGAGGGGAGAGAGAGAGGGGGGGGGAGAGAGGGGGGGAGAGAGAGGGGGGAGAGAGAGGGGGGAGAGAGAGGGGGGGGAAGAGAGAGGGGAAGAGAGAGGGGGGAGAGCGAGGGGGGAGAGAGAAAGGGGGGAGAGAGAGAGGGGGGAGAGAGGGGGGTGGCGAGAGAGGGGGGTGGGAAGAGAGGGGGGTGGGAGAGAGGGGGGTTGGGAGAGAGGGGGGTGGGAGAGAGGGGGTGGGGGGGGGAGAGGGGGGGGGGAAGAGGGGGGGGGGAAAAGAGGGTGAACAGCCAGCTGTCGTGGTGCACATAGGCACCAACGATATAGGTAAAAAACGGGACAAGGTCCTACAAGCTGAATTTAGGGAGCTAGGAGTTAAACTAAAAAGTAGGACCTCAAAAGGTAGTAATCTCAGGATTGCTACCAGTGCCACGAGCTAGTCAGAGTAGGAATGTCAGGATAGAGAGGATGAATAAATGGCTCGAGAGATGGTGCAAATTCCTGGGACATTGGAACTGGTCATGGGGGAGGTGGGACCAGCACAAACCGGACGGTCTGCACCTGGGCAGGACTGGAACCGATGTCCTGGGGGGGGGGGGGTGTTTGCTAGAGCTGTTGGGGAGTTTAAACTAATGTGGCAGGGGGATGGGAACCGATGCAGGAAGTTGGAAGGTAGTAAAACAGGGACAGAAATAAAAGGCAGTAAGAGGGAAAGTGCAAGGCAGAGAAGCCATCGTCAAAAATCAAAAAGGGCGACAGTACAAGGTACAATGACTGAGGGGAGCTCAGTGAATAGGACCAGGAATACTAAAGAAATAAAACGGGAAGTGAAAACATTAATGGTAAGCGACGCGGCAGGTTGTTACAGGAAGATATGGGTTCGACGACAAGGAAAATTAGGAGAAAGGTTAAGAGGAAATATAACTTAGGAGAGGTTACTGATTGAGGTGTTAAGATTCAGAACAGAGGTAAAAAAGCCAACATAAGTGTACTTTACCTGAATGCTCGTAGTATTCGGAATAAGGTAAATGAGTTGATGGCGCAAATCATCGTGAATGACTATGATTTAGTGGCCATTACTGAATACATGGTTAAAGGATGGTCACGACTGGGAGTTAAATATCCGAGGGTATCAAACTTTTCGGAAGGACAGAGTGGATGGTAAGGGAGGTGGTGTAGCTCTGTTATTTAAGGATGACATCCGGGCAACAGTAAGGGATGACATCGGTGCTATGGAGGATAAGGTTGAATCCATTTGGGTGGAAATCAGGAATAGTAAGGCGAAAAAGACACTGATAGGAGTAATCTATAGGCCACCAAATAGTAACATTATGGTGGGGCAGGCAATAAACAAAGAAATAACAGATGCATGTAGAAATGGTACAGCAGTTATCATGGGGGATTTTAATCTACATGTTGATTGGTTTAAGCAGGTCGGTCAAGGCAGCCTTGAGGAGGAGTTTATAGAACGTATCCGCGATAGTTTCCTAGAACAGTATGTAATGGAACCTATGAGGGAACAAGCGGTCATAGATCTGGTCCTGTGTAATGAGACAGGATTGATTCAGGATCTCATAGTTAGGGATCCTCTCGGAAGGAGCGATCACAATATGGTGGAATTTAAAATACAGATGGAGGGTGAGAAGGTAAAATCAAGCACTAGTGTTTTGTGCTTAAACAAAGGAGATTACAATGGGATGAGAGAAGAACTAGCTAAGGTAGACTGGGAGCAAAGACTTTATGGTGAAACAGTTGAGGAACAGTGGAGAACCTTCCAAGTGATTTTTCACAGTGCTCAACAAAGGTTTATACCAACAAAAAGGAAGGATGGTAAAAAGAGGGACAATCGACCGTGGATATCTCAGGAAATAAGGGAGAGTATCAAATTGAAGGAAAAAACATACAAAGTAGCAAAGATTAGTGGGAGGCTAGAGGACTGGGAAATCTATAGGGGGCAACATAAAGCTACTAAAAACGCTATAAAGAAGAGTAAGATAGATTATGAGAGTAAACTTGCTCAGAATATAAAAACAGATAGTAAAAGTTTCTACAAATATATAAAATAAAAAACAGTGGCTTAGGTAAATATTGGTCCTTTAGTGGATGAGAAGGGAGATTTAATAATGGGAGATGAGGAAATGGCTGAGGAACTGAACAGGTTTTTTGGGTCGGTCTTCACAGTGGAGACACAAATAACATGCCAGTGACTGATGGAAATGAGGCTATGACAGGTGAGGACCTTGAGAGGATTGTTATCACCAAGGAGGTAGTGATGGGCAAGCTAATGGGGCTAAAGGTAGACAAGTCTCCTGGACCTGATGGAATGCATCCCAGAGTGCTAAAAGAGATGGCTAGGGAAATTGCAAATGCACTAGTGATAATTTACCAAAATTCACTAGACTCTGGGGTGGTCCCGGCGGATTGGAAATTAGCAAACGTGACACCATTGTTTAAAAAAGGAGGTAGGCAGAAAGCGGGTAATTATAGGCCAGTGAGCTTAACTTCGGTAGTAGGGAAGATGCTGGAATCTAACATCAAGGAAGAAATAGCGAGGCATCTGGATGGAAATTTGTCCCATTGGACAGACGCAGCATGGGTTCATAAAGGGCACGTCGTGCCTAACTAATTTAGTGGAATTTTTTGAGGACATTAACAGTGCGGTAGATAACGGGGAGCCAATGGATGTGGTATATCTGGATTTCCAGAAAGCCTTTGACAAGGTGCCACACAAAAGGTTGTTGCATGAGGTAAAGATGCATGGCATGAAGGGGAAAGTAGTAGCATGGATAGAGGATTGGTTAATTAATAGAAAGCAAAGAGTGGGGATTAATGGGTGTTTCTCTGGTTGGCAATCAGTAGCTAGTGGTGTCCCTCGGGGATCAGTGTTGGGCCCACAACTGTTCACAATTTACATAGATGATTTGGAGTTGGGGACCAAGGGCAATGTGTCCAAGTTTGCAGACGACACTAAGATAAGTGGTAAAGCAAAAAGTGCAGAGGATACTGGAAGTCTGCAGAGGGATTTGGATAGGCTAAGTGAATGGGCTAGGGTCTGGCAGATGGAATACAATGTTGACAAATGTGAGGTTATCCATTTTGGTAGGAATAACAGCAAAAGGGATCATTATTTAAATGATAAAATATTAAAACATGCTGCTGTGCAGAGAGACCTGGGTGTGCTAGTGCATGAGTCGCAAAAAGTTGGTTTTCAGGTGCAACAGGTGATTAAGAAGGCAAATGGAATTTTGTCCTTCATTGCTAGAGGGATGGAGTTTAAGACTAGGGAGGTTATGCTGCAATTGTATAAGGTGTTCGTGAGGCCACACCTGGAGTATTGTGTTCAGTTTTGGTCTCCTTACTTGAGAAAGGACGTACTGGCACTGGAGGGTGTACAGAGGAGATTCACTAGGTTAATCCCAGAGCTGAAGGGGTTGGATTACGAGGAGAGGTTGAGTAGACTGAGACTGTACTCGTTGGAATTTAGAAGGATGAGGGGGGATCTTATAGAAACATATAAGATTATGAAAGGAATAGATAGGATAGATGCGGGCAGGTTGTTTTCACTGGCAGGTGAAAGCAGAACTAGGGGCATAGCCTCAAAATGAGGGGAAATAGATTTAGGACTGAGTTTAGGAGGAACTTCTTCACCCAAAGGGTTGTGAATCTATGGAATTCCTTGCCCAGTGAAGCAGTAGAGGCTCCTTCATTAAATGTTATTAAGATAAAGATAGATAGTTTTTTGAAGAATAAAGGGATTAAGGGTTATGGTGTTTGGGCCGGAAAGTGGAGCTGAGTCCACAAAAGATCAGCCATGATCTCATTGAATAGTGGAGCAGGCTCGAGGGGCCAGATGGCCTACTCCTGCTCCTAGTTCTTATGTTCTTATTTACACATATGCTTTCAGCACAAAATTTGATCTCCCTGGATGCCGACGTATTATAAACTACAGGATAAAGACAACCAATGCATTCGTAAACTATTGCTCCCAAAATCACAATGCAAAATACAGGCCCTGAATTTACCATTTCTGGATTTCTATCCTGAACTATGAAGGATGACAATAACTTGCTAAAAGCTTTGGTACATCAAAAAGCAGCAGTTTAGCAGCAACTTGGATTCTGCACTCTTTTATTTGATTTATTTCATTATTTAGAGAACCCTCAGAAACAAAAGTTCCAAAATAAAAAGCTTACATTTAAAAGCAACCGGTTACAGTAATGGGAAACCAGATATTTTACTGAAAAGGTGAGATTGAATGGACCAAGGGTTTCGTCATGCAAATCTATTTTGTAATTGTGACCAATGCCCTCAAAACATTTAGCACCAACCTGGATCAGTCAACAGCGCTAGAGATGTACTACATAGAGACTTTCTGTTTAAAATTGAATGCTTCCTCAGTCAATCTGCTTTCACATACAAATAAAAATAATCTTTGTTTCACAAGGACAGATCTCACAGGCATACTTTTAGGGCAGAATGATTTGTAGCCTCACACATTGCAATGTACTATGTATGTCACTTTGAACATAATTTGTTGTCATCATTGTGGTTAAGATAGTTTATTTCCTCCACTGGAGCAGACTATAGTATTGTATTCTAAGTTTTCTCCTCCAGTTCTCTCTCTTCAGCAATGTAAAGAACTATGTTGCTGAAACATCATCTTGCACTCATCAGGACAAACACAAGAATGTCATACTTCAAACAATCACAACAGCAATTTATACGAGAGGAGAAATCGGTTCTAATTTTAAAGCAAGTTGACTTTGATTGTCTAAGGCATAGAGAAAGCAACAGGAACCATAGGCTCCTCAAGCTCCCGGGTCACTCTTAAAGAGGCAAGACTTAAATATATTCCTTTTGCTTGCGGAGAATGGGTCAGTGCTTATGAATGGATGCTGCTTATAGCTAGTGTAAATTGAGCCACATTATGAATTTTCACAGCAACTTCATTTCAGTGTTAATGTAAGCCTACTTGTGACACTAATGAAGATCATCTTAAATCGATTGTCAACGTAGCTATTAGCATACTCACGGTTGTTCAGCAAATGTTGTTCAATCACCATACAGCAGATGTATGGTTTTGGGCTTTGCAATTGCAGGCTGGTTGAATACAGTCTGCACTCTGTCCATTATGAACCGAAGGAACATTCCGTTTGATTCATTAAGCTTAAGAAAGCGGTTTCACGCGGTTACTCTGCAGTGGCGAAGCATGTGGTATCTTCCACTAACAGAATGATATGCTGTCAGTCCAAAATGACTTTCTGCCTACTGCAGAATTGAGCAACAGTCTGAATTTCAGTGCCAGTGTGATGTCAGGGACTTAGGCCATATATCTGAGTGATTGGCTGATCAAATTGTTTAATAAGTTGTACAGCTATTTCTTGCCTTGCCCCCATCCCACACCAAATTACATGCCAATGTATTAGGTTTGAACATCCAATATTTGTTTGCATCAGGGCACTAGGAACCCTCTGGCCCATTTTCTTTCCAATAACGAATCATATATTTCCATTGCTGTCAATTGTTACGCAAGATTAGATTTTCATTTGTCCCCCCGAGGATAAAATCATATCATCCGAAGTAATCTCATTAGTAATAATAATAATCTTATGAGTGTCACAAGTAGGCTTACACTACTACACTGCAATGAAGTTACTGTGGAAAGCCCCTAGATTTACTTCCCAATTATAACTTTACTCTTTTGATCCACTCTGGACCAAAACTATGCACCTATAAAGCCATAAATGGCCCTTGTAGTTTTAGATGGAAACCCAAAACAGGACTGAACTAAAGAATTGTGTACAGAAACACAGGGCCTCAAACAAAAAATAATTTATTTTTATTTTCTCATGCATTATCTAATGAAACAAGCTAGTTCAGCTAGATTTAATGTTTTTACAAACCCCATTGCACTGATCTTTCGTCTTAGCTGGATTTGAGTCCTTGTCTATCAGTGCTGGATGGCAGTTGATTGCACAATAATAATACGTTACATTGGTTCTCTTTATGTTACCTTATTGGATTTTATAATGAGCATTTCAAAAAGCACACTCGCAAGTCAGGAAAAATATCCAGAATGTTTTAAGATCAATGTAATAAATATGTTTACAGAATGTGCAACTCACCATCAATGTTTAACATCATATTCCACATGGCAGGTCGGACAGATTGATGGAAACCAAACCAGACTTCTCTACCTCCACCCAATGGGTGGTAGTAACCCTCTGGGGGAGAGAAGAAGGAACGACCCACTGGGGTATACCTGAGGAGGATGGGGAAGGGAAGATAGTAAAGACTCAAAAATTCTTCTTTTTTTTTAATTAACCTTTAAAATTCTGCCTGCTAAACCACAAGACATTTAGACAGTGATGATTCAGTCTAAAGACTCACTGATTTGAAATACTTCAATGGAGCCTACCATTTTTCTTAAATTCAGGAAACTGAAATTTCCAAAGGATTTCTCAGGTTGTGATACTGTGCCTGATAAATTGAAACTATGAGGAACCGTGAATTCAGAGAATGCAACCCAAACTGCAAGTTTGAGTGGGCAAATTGTAAGTGGACCAAACAGGAAAATAGAATAGATCATTCAGCATTGTGAACCTATTCAATTAAATCATGGATCTCGATCTCATCTCCAAATCTCTTGCCTAACAAAAATCGATCGAAAATCTTGTAAAGTTTCATGTGACCAGGCATCCACAGCTTCTAAGGGAGGAGTGTGTTCAATATTTTCACTAACCTTTATGTGGAAAAGCACTGGCCTCACTTTATGTGATCCCACTCCTAAATAAATTTAAAGAATTTGAAGAGGAATGTCGATCCCTTACAATTAGAATCAGGTGAATTCATAATTGGCAACAGGTGAATTCATAATGGGCAAAGAGATGGCAGACAGTTGAACAATTACTTTGGATCTGTCTTCACTAAGGAGGACACAAATAACCTTCTGAAATACTAGGGGACATGAGGGAGGAACTGAAGGGAATTCTTATTAGTCAAGAAATTATATTGGGGAAAATTGATGGGATTAAAACTCGATAAGTCCCCCAGTGCCTGAAGCTTTGCATCCAAAGTACTTAAGGAAGTGGTCCTCAAAATAGTGGATGCATTGGTGATCATTTTCCAGCATTCTGTAGACTAAGTTCCAATGGATTGGAGGGTAGAATAATGTAACGCCACCTTTAAAAAAGGAGGGACAGAGAAAACAGGGAATTATAGATTGGTTAGCCTGACATCGGTGATGGTAAAAACGCTGGGGTCACATTATTAAGGATGAAATAACTGAGCATTTATAAGTGGGGACAGGGTCGGTCCAAGTCAGCATGGATTCACTAATAGGAAAATCATGCTTGACAAATCTTCAGAATTTTTTGAGGATGTGGCCAGCAGAGTGGACAAGGGTGAACCACTGGGTGTTGTGTATCTAGACTTCCAAAAATTGATTTTTGACAAGGTCCCGCACAAGAGATTAGTGAGCATAATTAAAGCTCATGGCATTGGGGGTAATGTATTGACTGTGAATAGAGAACTGGTCGGCAGACAGGAAGCAGAAAGTGGAAAATATCAGGTCCTTTTCAGAGTGCCAGGCAGTCACTAGTGGGGTACCGCAGGGTTCAGTGCTGGACCCCAGCTGTTCACAATATACATTAATGATTTGGACGAAGGAATCGAATGTAATATCTCCAAATTTGCAGATGATACCAAGCTGGGTGGCAGTGTGTGCTGTGAGGAGGATGGAAAGAGCCTGCAGGATGACTTGGACAGGCTGGCTGAGTGGGCAAATACAATATAATGTAGGTAAAATGTGAGGTTATCCACTTTGGTGGCAAAAAGAGGAAGGCAGATTATCTGAATGGTTGTAGTTTAGGAAACGGAAGTGCAACGAGACATGGGTATCTTGGTGGAACAGTCGCTGATGGTTGGCACGTAGATACAGCAAGCGGTGAGGAAAGCTAATGGCATGCTGGCCTTCACAGTGAGAGGATTTGAGTATAGGTGTAGGGATGTCTTGCTGCAGTTGTATGGGCCTTGGTGAGGCAACAGCTTGAGTATTGTGTGCAGTTTTGGTCTCCTAGTTTGAGGAAGGACATTCTTGCTACGGAGGGTGTCCAGCAAAGGTTTACGTCGAACCAGTCTTTCTTCAGATGTCAGTCCTGCCATCCCGGGAATTATCTCTGGATGGCAGGACTGACATTTGAAGAAAGACTGGATCGACGCGGATTGTATTCACTGGAGTTTAAAAGAATGAGAGGGGATCTCACAGAAACATATAAAATCCTCATGGGACTGGAAAGGCTCGATGCAGAAAAAATGTTCCCGATGTTGGGGACGTCCAGAACTAGGGGTCACAACCGAAGAATAAGGGGTAAGCCATTCAGGACTGAGCTGAGGAAGAACTTCTTCTCTAGAGAGTTGTGAACTTATGGAATTCTCTCCCACAGAAAGCTGTTGGGGCCAGTTCTTTGGATATATTCAAGAGGGAGCTGGTCATGGCCCTTGTAGCTAAAGGGAGCAAGGGGTAATGGAGAGAAAGCGTGAGTTGGGGACACTGAATTTGCATGATCAGCTATGATCTTATTGAATGGTGGTGCAGGCTCGAAGGACTAAATTACCCACTCCTGCACACATTTTCTATGTTTCTATGTAAGATTATGCCCTTTTGTTCCAATTTAAATTTAACATGGATTAGTGTAAAATACTACATGCCCTGGAAATAGAATGATAGAAATATACAACAAATGATGTGGAAACCATTACAGGAAAATTTGAAAGAAACCTGGTAGTCTTAGTAGGCTTGGCATTCGACATGTCAAATGACTTCCACGCTGGTGTATAGTGTTATGCAATTTGGCACAACAAACAGATGCAATAAAAGCAGACATGTCAATAAAATTACTGAACTCAGGGTGGCACAGTGGGGCTGTGGTTAGCACTGTTGCCTCATGGCGCCGAGGACCCGGGTTCGATCCTGGGTCACTGTTAGTGTGGAGTTTGCACATTCTCCCCGTGTCTGCATGGGTCTTACCCCCACAACCCAAAGATGTGCTGAGTAGGTGGATTGGCCACGCTAAATTGCCCCTTTAGGGAGAAAAAAAAATTGGGTACTTAAATAAAAAAAAAAAAAATTACTGAAGTCAATGGTTGACTGCCTGTAGTTCTTAACTAATGGAGACCATTAAATGACCCAGAGGCTTTGGATTGGACATGCAGTCGCTCTAAATCTTCATCATGCAAAGGAATGTTTGGGACTATTTTCATGAGCAGCTCTAGCAACCATAAGACCATAAGACATAGGAGCGGAAGTAAGGCCATTCGGCCCATCGAGTCCACTCCACCATTCAATCATGGCTGATTTCAACTCCATTTACCCGCTCTCTCTCCATAGCCCTTAATTCCTTGAGAAATCAAGAATTCATCAACTTCTGTCTTAAAGACACTCAACGTCCCGGCCTCCACCGCCCTCTGTGGCAATGAATTCCACAGACCCACCACTCTCTGACTGAAGAAATTTCTCCTCATCTCTGTTCTAATGTTGTCCATGTTGTCAACTCTAAGTACTCCCAACAGTCGGAGCTTCTACTCACCCATAAACTAATTTTCTCCAGGTAAAAGGCATTACTATAGGAACTTACATTGGTCCTTTATTATCTTTTTGGTATATTTTTTTCACAATTTTCTAATGCATCAGTCTGGTTTAAAAAAATAAATTTAGAATATCCAATTTTTTTTCCCCAATTAAGGAACAATTTAGCGTGGCCAATCCACCTACCCTGCACATCTTTGGGTTATGAGGGTGAGACCCACGGAGACGTCCCCTTGTGCAAACTCCACACAGACTGTGACCTGGGGCCGGGATTGAACCCGGGGCCTGTGTGTCGTTAGGCAGCAGTGCTAACCACTGAGCCACGCTTGCATCAATCCTGTTGACTCAGATTTGATGCTTCAGATTCCTAAAGACTTTTAACTGTAAACAGTTTTCAACCTCCTTGTTTTTCTAATACCTCTAGATGGCTGTTGCATTTCACCCAGGTTTCCAGCTATATAAAACATAGGTGTTGTAACTTGACTAATAATCCAGAGACCCAGGGTAATGCTCTGGGAACCCGGATTTGAATCCCACCATAATCTTTTATTATTGCCACAAGTAGGCTTACATTAACACTGCAATGAAGTTACTGTGAAAATCCCGAAGTCGCCACACTGACGACTGTTCGTGTTCACACAGGTAGAATTCAGAATGCTCGATTCACCTAACAAGCACGTCTTTCGGGACTTGTGGTGGGAAACCGGAGCACCCGGAGGAAACCCATGCACACGGGGAGAACGTACTGATTCGCAACAGACAGTGACCCAAGCCGGGAATTGAACCCGGGACCCTGGCGCTGTGAAGCAACATTGTTTAACCACTGGGCTACCCTGCCTCCCACAGCAGATGGTGAAATTTGAATTCAATTAAAAATCACAGAATCCCTTCAGAGAATAGACTCTCTGAAAGAGCACCCTATCCAGGACCACTCTCCCGCCTTATCCCAATAACCCTACCCAATTTATCATGGCCAATCCACCTAACCTACACATCTTTGGACTGTGGGAAGAAACCAGAACACCTGGAAGAAACATAGAAAATAGGAAGAGGCCATTCAGGCCTTCGAGTCTGCTCTGCTTTTCATTACGATCATGGCTGATCATCCAACTCATAGCCTAATCCTGCTTCCCCCCCCATATCCTTTGATCCCCTTGCCCCAAGTACTATATCTAACTGCTTCTTGAAATCAGGCTCACCACTCTCTGGGTGAAGAAATTTCTCATCTCTGTCCTAGATGGCCTACCAGACCATCCTCAGACTGTGACTCCTGGGTCTGGACACACCCACCATCAAGAACATCCTTCCTGCATCTACCCTGTCTAGTCCCATTGGAATTTTATAGGTTTATAGGAGACCCCCCCCCCCCCCCCCCCCATTCATTCTTCTGAACTCCAGCGAATACAATCCTAACCGAGTCAATCTCTCCTCATACTTCAGTCTGGTAAACCTTTGCTGCATTCCATCTAGAGCAAGAGCATCCTTCCTCAGATAAGGAAACCTATGCAGACACGAATCAAACCCGGGTCCCCGACTCTGTGATTCAAAAGTCTAATGATGACCATGAAAGTATTGTCAATTGTCGCAAAAACCCACCTGGTTCACTATGTCCTTTAGGGGAGGAAATCTACTGTCCTTACCTGGTTCTGGTCTAAATGTAACTCCAGATCCACAGCAGTATGGTTGACTCTTAAATGCCCTCTGAAATGGCCGAGCTAGCCATTCAATTCATGGGCAATTAGGGATGGGCAATAAATGGTGGCCCAGCCAGCGACACCCATGACCCATGAATGAATCAAAACGGTTACTAGCTGTTTCTTTATTGTAGGTGCTAATATTTGAACTCTTCCATTGTCCTCTGTTTCAAATTGTGATGAAAAAGTATATACCCTTTGTGAACCCATCTTCTAATTTTAATAAGCCGTCAGCGTTACTATGCATTTCTAGCTGGTTCCACCATTGGCAACATTTTTTACCTTCCATCCTTCTGACAAGAACGGGTTTTAAAATTGCTAAAACTGCAAAATATTATGCACAATATTTAACATACACAAATAACATGCACTTATGGGGTGTCACAATGTTCCAATGGAGAACAATTTGCCATTTTTCAGAAAAGCAGCAGCTCAGGTTTAATCTGAAAACAGAGTAAAAGCTCATCAGCAAATACCTCATGGAGGGAAGGTGTCTTGTGACAACATCCAGTGCCTGCACACAATCCTCAGGAACCTCACTAAGGCGTCCTGCCAAAGCTTCCAACAGCAACTGCAGACTGACAACTGAGACCCATTGTATGGAAACCTTGAAGGTCTGGTCTTTGCCTTCTCCAGGAAGGGTCACTTCTAAGTCAACCTATAATAAAATTCAAAATGATTAGACACCGTTACACACTCTTAGCAATGACTTATTACATGCTACACGTTACATGGTGGAAGCCGATGTGGCAAAGCAATTATATAGAGTCGGAAGGGAGTTGCCCTGGGAGACCCCATCATTGACTCTGGACCCCATGAAGTCTCATGGCATCGGGTCAAACACAGACAAGGAAACCTCCTGCTGATTACCATGTACTTGAAAAATGAATGAAAAAAATGACTTCCCCCACCCCCTCAGCTGATGAATCAGTACTCCATGTTCAACACACTTGGAGGAAGCACATCGGGAGGCAAGGACACAGAATATATTCAGGGTGGGGGACTTCAATGTCCCTCACGAAGAATGGATCAGTCCAGGCAGAGCTGGTTGAGTCCAAAAGGAAATAGCTTTAAGACTGGGCCTGTGGCAGATGGTGAGGGAACCAAGAGAGAGAAACCTACTTGCCCTCATCCTCACCAACTTGCATGCCACAAATGCGCTTGTCCCATGACAGTATCTGTAGAAACCCCATTTTGTGTGGCACTACTACCATGCTAAATGGGATAGATTTTGAAAAGATCTAGCAACTCAAAACTGGGCAACATGAGGTGTTGTGTGACATTAGCAACAGCAGAATTGTACTCAACCACAATCTGGACCAGCAAATCCCCCACTCAACACTTACAAAGTCAGGGGATCACCCTGGCTCAATGAAGAATGCAGGAGGGCATGCCAGAAGCAGAACCAGGCATATCTAAAAGTGAGGCGTCAACCTGGTGAAGCTCACCACAGGACAACTTCTGTGCCAAACAGAACAAAACAATTCCACAATTAACAGGTCAGATCTAAACTCTGCAGTCCTGCCACATCCAGGTATGAATGGTAGTAGACAATTAACACCTATCCTCAAAGATGGAGGAGCCGAGCACATCCAGGCAAAGATAAGTCTGAAGCAATTCTAGCACAGGGCTAAAGAGCTGGCTTTTAAAGCAGACCAAGGCAGGCCAGCAGCACGGTTCAATTCCCGTACCAGCCTCCCCGAACAGGCGCCGGAATGTGGTGACTAGGGGCTTTTCACAGTAACTTCATGTGAAGCCTACTTGTGACAATAAGCGATTTTCATTTCATTTCATTTTTTTTTCATTGCAACAATCTTCAACCAGAAGTGCTAAGCGGATTGTCCACCTTGGCCTCCTCCAGAGGTTCCCAGAATCATGGATTCTAGTCGTCAGCCAATTCCATTCACTCCATGTGATATAAAGAAGTGGATGAGGCACTGGGTATTGCAACGGGCATAGCCCCGACAATATTCCAGCAATAATACTGAATACATGCTCCAGATCCTGCACCCCCCCCCCCCCCCCCCCACACCCAAGCCAAGCTGTTCCAGTGAGGCTACAGCACTGGTATCTACCCGGCAATGTGGAAAATTGTCCAAGTATGTCCTGTACATGAAGTACAGCCTGTACACTATACAGAACAAATTTAACTTGGCCATTTATCACCCCATCGGTCCATTCTCGATCTTCAGTAAAGTGATGGAAGAGTTCATCAATAGTGCTTTCAACCGGCACTTGCTTATCATTAACCACCCTGTTGATGTTCTATTTGGGTTCCACGATGGCCATTCAGCTCCAAACCTCATTACAGCCTTGGTTCAAACATGGGCAAAACAGCTGAATTAGAGGAGAGGTCAGAGTTACTGCCCTTGCTGTCAAGGTAGAACTTGACTGAATGTGGCATCAAGGAGCCCTGGCAAAACTGGAGTCAATGGAAATCAGGGAGAAAGCTGTCCACTGGTTGGAGTCATACCTAGCACAAACTATGATGTTATAATTGTTTGAGGTGCATCACCTCAATTCCAAGACATCACTGCAGGAATTCTTGGGCCCAAACATCTTCAGCTGTTTCATCAATTACCTTCATTCCATTGTAAGGGCAGAAGTGGGGACGTTCATTGATAATTGCACAATGTTCAGTACCATTCGTGACTCCTCAGATACTGAAACAGTTCATGTCGAAAACAGCTTCAACACTCTTATGGGCTGATCTGATCTCTTCACACACCTTCTCGACCGAGTAGTACTACACTCCCGATTCCTGTGTCTATGTATTTACATGGTGTGCCTTATATATTTTTTTCATATATGGAATGATCTGTCTGGACTGTATGCAGATCAATACTTTTCACTGTACCTCGGTACCCATTGACAATAAACAAATCCAATTCAATCTAAATTCAGCAAGACCTGGACAATATCCAGGCTTGGGCTGACAAGTGGCAAGTAATATTTGTGCCACACAAGTGCCAGGCGATGACCATCTCCAACAGGAGTGTATCTAACCAAAACCCTTGACATTCAACAGCATAAATGGGTCTTTTTCAAGTTGGCATGATATAATGAGTTGTGTGCCACAGGGATCAGTGCTGGCACCCCAACTGTATGACTTGGATGAAAGGATGGTCGCCAAATTTTCTGATGACACAAAGATCGGTAGGAAAGTAGGTTGTGAAGAGGACATAAAGAGGCTACAAAAAGGTATAGCTAGGTCAAGCAATATCTGGCAAATGAAGAATGTGGGAAGATGTGAGATTGTCCATTTTGGTCGGAAGAATAAAAAAGCAGCACATTATCTAAATGATAACAGAATACAGAGCTCAGAGAATCTGGGCATCTTTATGCATGAATCGCAAAAGGATAGTATGCAGGCACAAGTAATTAGGAAAGGTAATAGACTGTTAATTATTGAGAGGGGAATTGAATACAAAAGTAGGGAAGTTAGGCTTCAGTTGTACAGGGCCACATATGAAGTACTGTACTGGTCTCCTTATTTAAGGAAAGATGCAAATGCATTAGAAAGCACTCAGGGGAAGTTTACTAGACTAATACCTGGAATGGGTGGGTTATTTTAAGAGGAAAAGATGGAGAGGCTAAACTTGTAACCTGCGGAGTTTGGAAGTGTAAAAGGTGACTTGAATGAAACTTAAGATCCTGAGGGGTCTTGATACGGTGGATGTGGAGAGGATGTTTCCCTGTGGGTGAATCTAAAACTCGGAATCACTGCTCAAAAATAAAGGGGTTGTCCATTTAAAACAGATGAAGCAAATTTATTTTCCTCGGAGAGCATCAGGAGTCTTTGGAACTCTATTCCTGAGAAGGCAGTGGAAGCAGAGGCTTTGAAAGTTTTTAAGGCAGAGATGGATAGATTTGCGGTAATTCAAGGGGGCGATAGGTTATTAGGGGTAGGTGGGATGCAGATTTGAGATTACGATCAGATCAACCATCTTATTAAATGGCAGAGCAGGCTCGAAGGGCTGAATGGGCTAGTCCTGCTCCTTGTTCGCATGCTCATATTACGGCTAGAATCATATGGTTCGGAGCTCAACTCCCGACTCCTCAAAGCCTGTCCCGCCATCTGCAAGGCACAAGTCAGCAGTGTGATGAAATACCCTTGCCTGGATGAGTGAAGCTCAAATAACACTCAAGAAGCTTGACACCAATCAGGACAAAGCAGCCCACTTGATTGACACTCCACCCACCAACATTCACCCCCTCCACCACCGGCAGATCGTGGTAGTAGTGTGTACCATCTATAAGATGCACGGCAGAAACTCACTATGGTTCCTTAAGCAGCACCTTCCAAACCCATGACTGCTACAATCTAGAAGGACAAGGGCAGCAGACAAAAGGAATGTCACCATTTGGAAGTTCCCCTCTAAGCCACTTACCATCCTAACATGGAAATATATTGTGGTTTCTTCACTGTTGCTATGTCAAAATATAGGGACTCCTCTCTAATAGCACTGTGGATGTACCTACACTACATGGACTGCAGCAGTTCAAGGCGGCAGCTCACCATAACCTTCTCAAAGGCAATTAGGGCTGGGGAACAAATGCTGGCCTAGTCAGCGATGCCCACATCCCATGAATGAATGAAAATAAAACATACTAATCAACTAGGAAAACTATCAAAAGCATAGCAAAAGCTTCCAAAAAACTGATAGCTCGAAAGCCCCCCAAATTAGTAATTTATACAACATTGCTTTTCATGCATTACAAGTACATGAGAGTGAGAGAGAGAAATCCAAATGTCGAACTGGTGCAGTTTGAATTTTACAAACATGAATTAACATTTATACCTCACTTCCAGTAAGGATAGTCACGTGGAATGTGAGAGGGCTAGGAGGTCCGGTGAAGAGGTCAAGGGTGCTTGCGCATCTTAAAAGTTTGAAAGCCGATGTAGCAATGCTGCAGGAGACTCACTTGAGGGTGAAGGACCAGGTTGTTGCATTGGGAGCTCTGGATCCGTGGAACACATACAGGCCACGAACACTTAAAATAGTGCAACACTATTTTATTATATTTTATTAAGTCGGAAACTGTTGAACATACTTTCACTGTGGGTTAACACAATATTAGATTGAACTAAAGACCTATGCCTTGTCCTAACCAGTCTATGCACTCAGCACATGGTGAAGATCTGTGCTGCAGGCTGTGAGCTCTGTCCTACTAGGAAGCTGCAGCACGAATGAGCGGGAACTCTGATGCCCCCCCCCTGTCTTTATAGTGCTTGTGCTCTAACTGGTGATTGGCTGCGGTGTTGTGTGCGTTGATTGGTCCCGCTGTGTGTCCATCAGTGTGTGTGTATCTGCACCATGATATATTTTGTGAGGGCCACAGAATCCAGCACGAGTTTTAAAATAACATTTATTTACAATAACATATATATATATATATATATATATATTATATATATATATATATATATATATATATAACAGCAGCAGCAACTTCCCTTGCTGCACACTCCTTCCAGCTGGATCCTGAACTGGCCAGCTTTATTTATACTAGGAGTTTACTAATGGTTTCTCCGCCCCCCTCATTGGGGAAGCTCATACTCCCACAGGATTGTGGGATTGTCATTAGTCCCCAGCCAATGGTAAGTAGGCAGGTTATAACAATATACTGGTGTATATTATGACACAGGTGAGACTTAAAAAGGGCTGGGTTAGCCAAATGTTTCACTCCGGATTTGATGGAAGGGCTCGAGGGGTAGCGGTGTTGGTCAGCAAAAGCGTACGCTTCCACATGGAGGTGGTGGTGGCAGGTCAGGGGGGTAGATATGTGATTGTGGCAGGGACGCTGGAGGGGAGATTAGTGGCGCTGTTAAGTGTATACGGTCCCAATTGGGACGATGTGGGATTCGCGAGCAAGGTGTTTGGGGCCATTCCCGACTTGGACACACATGAGCTGATTTTGGGGGGGGGGGGGGGGGGGGGGGGGGGGGGGGGGAGGACTGAACTTGGTGCAGGGGCCAAGGTCGGACAGATCACGGCCGCGCTGGCTGGTCCCATCAGGGGGGGGGGGGGCAAAAGCGCTGGCTGGGCTAATGGTGGAAATGGGAGGGGTGGACCCTTGGAGGTTCTTGCATAAAAGGGAATGGGAGTACTCGTTTTTCTCAGCAGTCCATAAGGTATACTTGCGGATTGACTTTTTTGTGGTGGAAAAGGCTTTGCTGGCTGGAGTCAAGGGGTCGGAATACTCTGCAATTGCAGTGTCAGATCACGCTCCACATTGGGTGGATATGGTGCTGTAGAAGGGGGTAGCGCAAAGACCGGGGTGAAAATTGGATGTGGGGCTTTTGGGGAACCAAGTGTTCTGTGAGAAAATTGAAAAGGTAATTAAGGAATATGTAGGTTTCAATTGTACGGGTGAGGTGTCGAAGGCAGTCATCTGGGAGGCTCTAAAGGTGGTGGTGAGGGGTGAGGAAATTTTGTTTAAGGCCAGGGTGGACAAAGAGGAGAGGTTGGAGCGGCAGAGGGTAATAGTAGAGATGTTGGATGTAGACAGGAGGTATGCAGAAGATGGGGACCCAGCGAAGCTGGAAAAGAGGCAGGAACTACAGGCGAGCTTCGATCGACTGTCCACCAGGAAGGCGGTGCGCCAACTGAGACGAGCAAGGGGAGCAGTTTATGAACTTGGAGATAAGGCGGGTCAGCTCAGGAGGGAGGCAGCGGCAAGGGAAATTCTTCAGGTGAGGGATAGGGCAGGGAAGTTGGTCGTGGCTCCTATGCTGATTAACAAGGTTTTTGAGGAGTTTTATGAGGGGTTGTACAAGTCAGAACCACCCGGGGGAGACCATGAGATGCAGGAATTTCTACATGGGTTGCAGTACCCGAGGCTATGGGAGGGGGACAGGGCTACATTAGAAGGAGCAATAGTGGAGCAGGAGATAAAGGATGCAATTGGGAGGATGCAGTCGGGGAAGATGGCAGGGCCGGATGGGTTTCCGGTGGAATATTATAAAAAATTCAAGGATAAGCTGGTATCCCTGATGGTGGGGATGTTTGAAGAGGCGATAGGGAAGGGGTGTTGCCGCAAACCTTGGGGCAGGCATCGATTTCATTGTTGCTAAAAAAATATAAGGATCCGACGGAGTGTGGGTCGTATAGTCCCATATCACTTCTGAATGTGGACGCAAAAGTGTTGGCGAAAGTACTGGCGGGTAGGCTGGAGGAGTGCCTCCCGAAGGTGATGGGGTGGATCAGACGGGATTCGTGAAAGGGAGGCAGCTGTTTTCAAACATTAGGAGGGTTTTGAACGTAGTTATGGCACCTGCAGAAGGGAAGGAAACAGAGGTGGTTGTGGCATTGGATGCCGAGAAGGCGTTTGATCGGGTAGAATGGGGGTACCTGATGGCAGTGCTGGAGCGGTTTGGGATTGGACCAAGATTGGTGAACTGGGTAAAGCTACTATATAAGGAGCCGAAGGCGAGTGTCCACACAAACAATATCAGTTCGAGATACTTTTCTCTCCACCATGGGACGAGACAGGGATGTCCTATGTCCCCCCTGCTGTTTGCACTTGCGACTGCGCCGTTGGCCATCGCATTGAGAAGTTTGGGAGCATGGAAAGGAATAGTGCGGGGGGGGGAAATAGAGCATAGGGTGTCCTTATATGCCGACGACTTGCTGCTGTGTGTGTCGGAACCGAGTGCGTCGATAGGAGGAATATTGGAGCTACTGCGGGTATTTGGGTCTTTCTCGGGGTACAAGCTGAACCTGGACAAGAGTGAGTATTTTGTGGTGTCTTGGCCGGGGGTGGGGTCAGGGGGGCTGCACTTCTGTAGGGCAGAGGCTCACTTTAGGTACCTGGGGATGCAGGTTGCCAGGAGTGGGGGAGGCTTTGCAGGGACAACATCACTAGTTTGGTGGGGTGAGTGAAAGCCGATCTGGCAAGGTGGGATGGTCTTCCTCTGTCACTGGCGGGTCGGGTACAGGTGGTTAAAATGAATGTGTTGCCGCGATTTCTGTTTATTTTTCAATGCCTATCGATTTTCTTGCCAAAGTATTTTTTCAGGGAGATTGAGGGAAGGATTACCTCGTTCATACGAGGAGGGAAGGTGGCCAGAGTGAGAAAGGTGCTGCTACAGAGGGGAAGGCAGGCAGGGGGTTTGGGTCTCCTGAACCTGTTGTACTACTACTGGGCGGCGAGTGTGGAGAAGGTGCGGAGCTGGGTCAGAGGGGTTGATTCCCAGTGGGTCAGAACGGAGGAGAGTTTGTGCAGGGGATCGGGGCTGAAAGCACTTGCAACAGCGCTGCCCCCGATAGCTCCGGGGAAATACTCAAGGAGTCCGGTAATAATAGCTTCATTGAAAATCTGGAGGCAGTTTCGCCAACACTTCGGGTTGGGGGCAGGGTCAAGGGAAATGCCGATTCGGGGGAACCACAGATTTGAGCCAGGGAGGGGGTATGGAAGTTTTCAGAAATGGGAAGAGAGGGGGATTAAGACGCTAAAAGATTTGTTTCTCCGGGGTAGGTTTGCAGGATTGAGGGAGCTGGAAGCGAAGTATGGGCTGGAGCAGGGAGCAGTGTTTAGGTACATGCAGGTTCGGGATTTTGCCAGGAAGGAGATATTGAGTTTCCCAGAGGAACCGGCCTCCACACTGCTGGAGGAGGTGCTGACGACAAGGGGACTGGAGAAGGGGGCAGTGTCAGCGGTGTACGGAGCTATTTTGGAAGAGGATAAGGCACCACTGGAAGAGATCAAAGCAAAGTGGGAGGAAGAGCTGGGAGAGGTTATAGAGGAGGGGGTCTGGTGTGAAGTGCTCCAGAGAGTGAATGCCTCCACCTCATGTGCGAGGTTGGGGCTGATACAGCTGAAGGTGGTATATAGAGTGCACCTCACGAGGGAGAGGATGAGCCGATTTTTTGTAGGAGTAGAGGGTGTGTGTGAGCGTTGCGGGGGGGGGGGGGGCTAGCTAATCACGTTCATATGTTTTGGTCCTGTCCAAAGCTAGGGGAGTACTGGAAGGAGGTGTTTAGGGTAATTTCCAAGGTGGTGCGTGTGAAACTGGACCCGGGTTCCCGGGAGGCCATATTCAGGGTGTCGGACCAGCCAGGGTTGGAAAGAGGTGCGGAGGCAGATATTGCAGCCTTCGTCTCATTGATCGCCCGAAGGCGGATCCTGCTGGGACGGAGAGCAGCCTCTCCACCCTGTACCCTGGCGTGGCGGGGGGACCTGTTGGAATACTTGACCCTTGAGAAGGTTAAGTTCGAACTGAGGGGAAGCTCGGAGGGGTTCTACAAGTCATGGGCATTATTTATTATGCACTTCCAAGAACTGGATAACATCGAACATTAGTTGGGGAGGGGGAATGGGCTGTGTATATTGAGGGTGACTATGGGTAATCCCTGATTCCTTGTCATTTGTTATGTAAACATGCGGGCTGATGTTTGGGGGTTGGTGGGAGGATGGGAGCGTTGTTACTGTTATGGGGATTGACATATCTGTTGATTATTGTTTATTGTTGATGGGTGTAAATGCAGGAGAAAATGTGAAAAAGGAGAATAAAAATATTTAAAAAAAAACATTTATACCTCACTCGGAGATGGCAGATGGGGTGCCAATTATGCAGGCTGTGTCTGAATGGTGTCAATCTTCTCAATCTTTCTTGGAGCTACACTCATCCACGCAGTGGAAGATAGTCTATCACAGTCCTGACTTGAGCCTTGTAGATGGTGGACAGGCTTTGGAGTCAGGTGGGGAGTTACTTGATTAGGAACTTATACATTTAAAAATACCACAAAAACTTGAAGTACATCAAACATGTTCAAAAGCTGCAAGATCAGTTTGAACAGAAATCTCATACTCACCCTCTCCCGCCCAATTGGTAAAGGATTTGCAGTGTACATATTCCTTTTCCCGTCATAACCCGGTTGCCGATCTCCAAAAATTTGCATCTTGAAGTGCCGGACCATGGTGTCAACCACTTCTCTAGAAATAAAGCATTCATTGGAAGGATTTGAAGTTTCAGTGTCTAAATATACAGATTTGGAACTCATTGTTATATGGTAGAGATAGGGCGGCACGGTGGTTAGTATCGTTGCCTCACAGCACCAGGAATCCAGGTTCAATTCCAACCTTGGGTGACTGTTGGTGTGGAGTTTGTATGTTCTCCCCTTGTCTTTGTGGGCTTCCTCTGGGCGCTCCAGTTTGCTCCCACAGTCCAAAGATGGGCATGTTAGGTGGTTTGGCCCGGCTAAAATTGCCCCTTGGTGTCCAAAGATGTGCAGATTAGGTAGGCTCCCAGGATAGAGCGTGGGAATGGGCCTAGGTAGGGGGCTGTTTCAGAGGGTCAGTGTAGACGCAGTAAGCCAAATTGCCTCTTTCTGCATCATAAGGATTCAATATTACTTTTTCAGTTTCCTGATGTAGCACAAAGATAGGATATATGAATTGTGGTTTGAAAAACAAAAATAATGACTTACTTGCAAGTACAAGTTTTCAAGTGAAAACTGAGCTGATAAAAAACTTGCTAACTTACCCACACCACCCCCGAAAAAACCAGCAATGGTCAACTTGCAAAGGCAATTCTTCATGGACTACACTCATTTTGTACAAAAATAATTCCCATCCCTATCTCAAGCAAAAAATGGATATGACGCTTTTTGAACAAACTTGTATTTAAAAAGAAACTGCTGGCAAGTAGCTTAGTGATTGTTTATTGATATGTTGTTCTCGGCATAGAGAAATCCCTGTTAACAAATCAATCGTTCAACGTAAGTTGCATTTATTGTGCTCCCTACAGCCCTGCAATTTATATACAAAAGGATGAACTAACAGCTTTTCTCACCAGGTTCCAAATTACAAAGGCTTTTCAAAATTTCAGTTACTAACCCAGGTTTTTAAAAATCCTCTTTCGTTAAAGAATAGATTCTTGTTATCCCAAGTAACTGGCACCTGAGGCTTCTCTCACCTGTTAACCCTGCGGGGCCGTTTCTCGGGTTTAATGTCCACTTCATAATGGTAAACATCAATTTTAGGGATTTGAACCTGAAAGTGGTTGGCTAGCAGACGAATAGGCTTCCCTACGGTGCCAAGACCTGGCCTGCGAGGCGGCTGAAACAAGTTGGTTGCAGCAGGAGGGCCTGCAAAAAATAAAAATAAAAAAATAATAATTCAAATTGAAACATCTGAAATGTATCAAATTTTGACAGTGTTATTCAAATTTTAATAAAAGCTAGAAACAAAAGTCTCCCTCTTTTTGGAAAGGAAATATTTCTCCCTGCTTCAAATTTTCCAGCATCATGCATTATACTCCAAAGAGTGAGAAACCGCTCTCTTAATCATTTTTTCTGCTATTTAGTATCACTAGAATGGTCTGCAAAATAGATTAAGTAGCGTTAAATAGCAAAAGGAAAACCAAGTTTTAAATAGTCATGGCAGGCATCAGAAGTCATGATGGTTGATTTGGTGAAATTAATTCCTACTGTAGTACAGTTCATTTAACAGTAGACCAGTAAACCAGAGTTTCTTGTATATAAAGCAGTAGTATATCATAATCAAGGTTCAGTAATTGATAGTCGGAGCGGTCTGTTCCTTGTGCGCAGTTGGGCTTCGCTCATCAACATCCTAAACTAAAAGCCGAGGGAGAATAGATTTATTTTTCACTTTCATTTTCCCTCCATCCTTCTGCCAATGGCTGGTTCTAAAATTGCCAAACATTCAACAGCTCATCCAGGTTATTCCTTGTACAAGCCAAGAGGGAAAGTTAGCAGGATTTCAGATGACTGGACAGCAGAGTATTTAAAAAAATATTTTTATTCAACTATTTTAATTTTATACATAATAAAGACAAAACAACACAACCAAAAATCAAAACAACAGTCCTCTTACCAACCACCCCCAGACCCTAGCTCCAACCCTCCAAGAACGCCTTACCCCTCCCCCTTTCAACTAACGGTGGCAAGCTGTTTGAAATACAAAATGAACAGCTGCCATCTTCGTTAACACCCCTCAATCGCTCTTGTATTTAACTTTCTCTAGGTCTAGGAACTCCATCAGATCTCCCAGCAACAGAGGCACTGGGTGGAGAAGCTGACCTCCACCCCATCAACACCCACCTCTAGGCAATCAGCGAAGGCCCCCGTGCCCGTCCGTAGCTCTGGCGACCTGCTTCCAGGCAATCAGCGAAGGCCAGGTCATCGGTCCCCATACCCACCTGCAGCTCCGGCGAGTCCGACACACCAAAATTGCCCACCAAGAGACAGGGCTCCAGAATCGCTGACATGCTGCTAAGAAGGAGACCAAGAAATCCACAAGCTTGGGACACGAACGGATTGGCCGAGCCCTTACACGCGCTCACACTTGTTCCCGCCCTTGCAAAAAACCGACTCATCTTGTGCATAGTCAGGTGAGCCCTATACACCACTTCCAAGTTGTATTAAGCCAAACCTCACACACAATGACATGGGGTTTACCCTCCTCAGGGCCTCACTCCACACCTAATCATCCAACACCAGCGAAACTCCTCCTCCCACTTGGCCTTAACCCCCTCCACCGATACAAAGTCCTCCAACATAATCGATCCATCGGTCCCAGAAGTGCTCCTTTCCTCCAACCTTGCAAACGAAAGGACCCTTTCGATTAACGAGGCTGGCGGCACCACGGGAAATGTCTGGAGATCGGTTTTTCAAAATTGCAAACTTAAATTTCTGAATGAGTCAGACCGCAAGAGCCCAAGCATCTCAGTCAGTTCCTGTAAACTGGCAAACCACCCCTCCAGGAACAGATCCCACATTCTTTCAACCCTTTCCCCTCCCACCACTTGAACATGGCATCCAA
The DNA here is from genome assembly GCF_047496885.1 of Scyliorhinus torazame. Lineage (NCBI taxonomy): Eukaryota > Metazoa > Chordata > Chondrichthyes > Carcharhiniformes > Scyliorhinidae > Scyliorhinus > Scyliorhinus torazame. Next base: position 172,791,291 of record NC_092707.1, on the reverse strand, counting down.
CCTTGCAGGCTTAAACATATGATGCGTACAAGTTGGAGCCAACTTGGATATCGGCCAATTTAAAATGCTGCCGAAATAGTCTCCACATCTTCAAGGTGGAGACAACCAGCAGAGTGGCCAAATATTTCACCGGTGAGAGAGGCCATCGCTAATGCGCTCAGCCCAGACCCTCCAGATGACCCCTTGGCTCCTGGATCAATACACCAATCCAATACCTTCTCCGCATTCACTGGCCAATAATAGTACATCAGTGCCAAGCCCCGACCTTCTGTCCCTCTAAAGGATTGTCCTTCGAATCCTCATAGACTGCCCGCCCATATAAAGGACGTGATCAATTTTTAAACAACCCCCCCCCCCCCCCCAAAAAGGATTTAGGAAGAAAAAAAAACAGTAAACACTGGAACAAGAACAAAGATCTCAGCAAAATGTTCATTTGGATTGACTGAACTCTGTCCGCCAAGGACAAAAAAAGATTGCCCCACCTCTGAAAATTAGTCCTGACCCTACCCACCAAGCTCTGAAAAATAGTCCTGACCCTACCCACCAAGCTCATAGTCATTTTACGGAACTGGACCCAATGCCAGGCCACCTGAACCCCCAGATACCTAAAGTTGGTACCAGCCAACCAGAATGGCAGCGGCCCCAGATTGACTACCCTTCCCAGAGGATTAACTGGGAAGCACTCACTTTTTTCCAGGTTTAACTTATACTCTGAAAAAGAGCCAAAGCGCCTAAGCAGCCCCATTCTTTGTCCATGTAGGAATCTGGTCCATTACAGACAGAAAGAGATCATCGGCATGCAGGGACACCCTATGCTCAACCCCTACCCTCATTATCGCCTTCCACCTCCCTGACACCCTCAAGGCAATGGCCAACGGCTCTATCGCCAAATCAAACATGAGGGGACACATGGTGCACCTGTTGTCTCATTCCCGTTTAACTGAAAATACCCCAAGCTCATGTAATTTGTGTGGACACTGGCTTTCGGGGCATTGTACAACAATCACACCCAAGACACAAAGGTGGGCCTTAACCCAAATTTTTCCAATACCGCAAACAAATACCCTCATTCTACCCTGTGGAATGCCTTCTCAGCATCCAATGCAACAAGTATCTCCAGTTCTGGCCTCAAGATGGGGACAGCACAACATTTAACAGCCGCTGCACATTCGATGATAATTGCCGGCCTTTAACAGAATCTATCTGCTCCTCCCCTTAAACTTGAGGGAGACACTGCTCCAGCCTCAGTGATAACAACTTGGCCAATATCTTATCATCTACATTCAATAAAGAAGTAGGGCAATATGATGCGCATTCCACCAGGTCCTTATCCTTCTTTAACAGAAGTGAAACAGCGTCTCGGGTAGGGAACCCCATGTTACCAAATCCTCAAACATTTCCAACTGTCCTGCAAATCTCTTCTAAAATTTCATCAGGAATCCACCCGGCCCTGGGCCTTATCCGTCTGCATTCTCCCTACAGTCGTCAAGACCTCCTTTGCCCCCAACGGCTCTTCCAACCCTTCCTCTTCCACCTTGGGACACCTAAGCCCTCCAGGAACTCCATAATACCCAACCCCTCCCCAGGCGGCTCCAACCTATAAAAGGTTCTTGTAGAACGCTTCAAACGCCTCGTTGGCTTTGTCTGTCACGGACACCAGCCCTCCACCTGAGTTTCAAACCTGAATAATCTCTTGGGAGGCTATTTATTTAACATCTCAACTGACAAGCCAAGAGCGACTAGTCTTCTCCCATACTCATCCATACCACACCCCCCCCCCCCCCCCCCCCGGGCACCGCAACTGGCGCACTACCTGATCTATGGATACTAGGACAAACTGCATCTGCAGCTTCTTCCAGCTAGCTAGGAGCTCTAGGGTTGGGTCACTTGAGTATCTACCATCTATCTCCAGGATTTAATCTACCAACCTTTGTGTTCCTCCCTTGCCTCCCCATCTGTACGTGCTCATCCAGCCTCCACATCGGATGCTGAACCAGAACCACCTCTATGCCAAATCTGCCAGATATGGAGCAGGGTCAGAGATAACTATCGTGGAGTATTCCGCTTTCCTCACCCCCGGCAAAAGAGACTTCCAATCACGAAAAGGTTAATCCACGAATATACCTTATGTACTGGGCGGAAAAAAAAGAGTTCCCTAGTTCCAAGATGCACAAACTGCCACGGATTCACCCCCCCCCCCATCTCTTTCATAAATGCCATCAGTACCTTTGCTAACCCCAAAGGGGCCAACGACTTTGGCTTAGGCTACACCTGGAACACCTGGCTCACCATGTCCTTCCGAAGCCTAGTCTAATTCCTCACCCACAGGCTGATTGCCTGCAAAAGCACCACATCGGCCCCTAAATTCTTTAAATGAGAGAAAACTCTTACTCGTTTCACTGGGCCCTCCCAACCCCCTTACGTTCCACATGATTAGTCTGATTGGAGGTGTCTCAATCCCTCCCCTCTTCCTCAGATTAGCCATTTCCATTGCAAAGGATTAACCCATCATTTAAAAAAAAATTTAGAGTACCCAATTCATTTTTTCCAATTAAAGGGGCAATTTAGTATGGCCAATCCACCTAACCTGCATCTCTTTGGGCTGTGGGGGCGAAACCCACGCAAACACAGGGAGAATGTGCAAACTCCACACGAACAGTGACCCAGAGCCGGGATCGAACCTGGTACCTCGGCGCCGTGAGGCAACAGGGCTAACCCACTGCGCCACCATGCTGCCAGATTAACCCATCATCTTCCAAATCCCTAATACCAGGGTCCAAGATGGCCACAAGCACCATCCTTAAGATGAGACAAAGCAAAACCCTTGGTCATAGTCAGCAATCTACTCTCTACCCTTATCCCAGAGGGTCCCCAGCTACTTCGCTGAACCCATAATCTCTGCTCATCGAAACCTATCTGACAGGTCTCACAAGCCACAGCCCCTCACCACCCCACCTCATTCCCATTCACTTGCTGAACTCTGCCTGCTAGTGAAGTAGCCCCCGTCAGGGCCCACACCAAATGAACAAAGAACCCAAAATCAAAGCCGTAACTTCTCAACTCTCCATTTTGGGTCATATATTATTTGCATTACTTATCCTTATCCCCAACTTCTTGCCCCCCCCCATAAAAAACATATACCCACCAATACAGAATCCCCAAATCTCAGTTGACCAAACATATATACAAAAACTTTACAATGTCTGCAAACAATCCCGTCCCATCCCCATCCAAAAGTGTCCCCATTCCAACCTACTCCGTTCAGTCCAAGTCCCTATGCTTTAACGAAAGCCTCTGCCATCTCAAAATAAATGACCTTCAGAGTTGTGCTTTACCCTCAGCTTCACCCTGTACACCACACCAGAAATGCATACTGCTCTTGTACAGCACCAACTTCACCTTGTTAAAGGCCACAGGCCTCTTTCCAGCTCTGCCACGACATCCTGGTGGATCCAAATGCTGTTGCCTTCCCACTGCAACCCGATTTTCTTCAGCCCATTTCAGGACCCTCTCCTTAATCCGGTAACTGTGAAGGCACACCGTCACCGGCCTTGGTGGCTCATTTGCCCATGGCTTCGCCCAGAAGGTTCGGTGGGCCCTGTCCAGCTCAAGGTGGGGTGGGAGACATTTGTTTCTCCTCTTCCAGCCTACGCCCCCAAAATAAACTTTGCAACCATCACGGCAAAGTACTCAGTCAGCCTCGGGCCCTCGATCCCTCCAGCAACTGCATGATCTTGAGGTTCTGTCTCCTTGACCTGTCCTCCAAATCCACGGCCTTAGCCCTCAGGCCCTCATTCCTCCTCCACCACCGGTAGCTCAGCTTCTGGTGAGGCAATCTGTTCATGTGTTGCGACAAAGCCTCTCCAATGTCTTTCCCAATGCCTCCCTTATTGGCATGTCTTCCACCGACTTTTGAGGGCCTCCATCGTCTCTCTCCTTAGTGTCTCAAAATGCTTGCCGAATATTCTTTCAAACCTGACTGCCATTACCTTCATCACCTTATCCACTGTAATAGGTGGGGCCCATCCAATAAGCTTGCCTCTACCATCTTTGCTCCCAACGGGCTTTGCACCTCCCCAGTCTCCTCTGAAGAGCTACCATCATACCCTTCTTTCCAGCATTTTTTTTGGTGGTCTTTGACATCCGTTCATAAAGAACTATTAGATGGGCCAGGTCTGACCACATATTTCCCCCGAGAACCGGGCTAAAAGAACCAAAAAACAAGGACTCTGGCAGGAGCTATCTTGTGTGCGATTTCCCTCTACATCACCACCACAAAACATTTCACCTGGCATGAACACCTTTAAGCACGGTCAATGAGCTGCGATTATGACTTGTGACCTTTGCAAAGTTTTGCCTCCTAGCTTCAGAACATGATAGGCAACCATAGTATCCACTGGGACAAACCAAGCCAGTACTTTGGTAATCTGTGATCCAGTATAAGACCATAAGACATAGGAGCAGAATTAGGCCACTCGGCCCATCGAGTCTGCTCTGCCATTCAATCATGGCTGATATTTTCTCATCTACATTCTCCTGCTTTCTCCCATAACCCCTGGTCCCCTTATTAATCAAGAACCTATCTAACTCGGTCTTAAAGACACTCAGTGATTTGGCCTCCACAGCCTTCTGCGGCATGGAGTTCTACAGATTCACCACCCTCTGGCTGAAGAAATTCCTCTTCATATCTGTTTTAAAGGATCGTCCCTTTCGTCTAAGGTTGTCTCCACTGCTTCTAGTTTTTCCCCATGAATGGAATTCTCCACGTCCACTCTATCCAGGCCTCACGGTATCCTGTAAGTTCCAATAAGATCCCCCCTCATCCTTCTAAACTCCAACAAGTACAGACACAGAGTCCTCAACCGTTCCTCAAACGACAAGCTCTTCATTCCAGGGATCATTCTTGAGAACCTCCTCTGGACTCTTTCCAAGGCCAGCACATCCTTCCTTAGATACGAGGCCCAAACTGCTCACAATACTCCAAATGGGGTCTGACCAGAGCCTTATATAGCTTCAGAAGTACATCCCTGATCTTGTATTCTAGTCCTCTCGACATGAATGCTAACATTATATTAGCCTTCCTAACTGCTGACTGAACCTGCACGTTAACCTTAAGAGAATCGTGAACAAGGACTCCCAAGTCGCTTTGTGCTTCTGATTTCCTCAGCATTTCCCCATTTAGAAAATAGTCTATGTCTTCATTCCTCCTTCCAAAGTACATAACATCACACTTTTCTACATTGTATTCCATCTGCCACTTCTTTGCCCTCTCCTAGACTGTCAAAGTCCTTTTGCAGCTCGCCTGTTTCCTCAATACTACCTGGCCCTCTACAGAACTTTGTATCTTCTGAAAAGTTAGCAACAGTGCCTTCAGTTCCTTCTTCCAGATCATTAATGTATAGTGTGAAAAGTTGTGGTCCCAGCACAGACCCCTGAGGCACACCACTAGTCACCGGCTGCCATCCTGAAAAAGACCCCTTTATCTCCACTCTCTGCTTTTTGGCCAATCAGCCGATCCTCTATCCATGCCAGAACTTTACCCTTAATACCATGGGCTTTTAACTTATTTAACAGTCTCGTATGCGGCACCTTGTCAAAGGCCTTCTGGAAATCTAAACAAATCACATCCACTGGTTCTCCTTTGTCTAACTTCCTTGTTATTTCCTCAAAGAACTCTAACAGATTTGTCAGACATGATCTCCCCTTGACAAAGCCGTGCTGACTCAGTCCTATTTTACCATGCACTTCCAAGTACTCCGCAATTTCATCTTTAATAATGGACTCTAAAATCTTACCAATGACTGAAGTCAGGCTAACTGGCCTATAATTCCCTGTCTTCTGCCTCCCTCCCTTCTTAAACAGCGGTGTTACATTAGCCACTTTCCAGTCCTGTGGGAGCTTTCCTGCCTCCAGTGATTCATGAAAAATCACCACCAATGCCTCCACAATCCCCTCAGCTATCTCTTTTAGAACCCTGGGGTGTAGTCCAACTGGTCTCCAACTGGTCCAGGTGATTTATCCACCTACAGACCTTTCAGTTTGCCCAGAACCTTCTACTTAGTGATTACTACCGTCAGCCCTACCACAGCTGATGATTCCTGTTGCTGTAAAAAGACAGAAGCACCACCAAGGATAGCAAGGGCACAGAACAGAATCTGGGTGGGGAATTTCAATGTCCAACACAAAGAGTGGTTTGGTAGCACCACTGACCGAGCCTTGAATGACATATCTGCCAGACTAAGCCTATGGCAATTGGTGAGAGAACAGAGAGAAAAAGCTACTTTACCTAATCCTCACCAGCCTATTTGTTGCAGATGTGTATTTCTATGACATTATTTGTGGGGGTGACAAAGGCACCCTGTCCTTGTGGAGACCAATTCCCATCTTTACATTGAGGACACCTCCATGATATTATGTGACATGACCATAGTGCTAAATGGGATGGATTCAGAACAAAGCTGGCAGCGCAAAACCGAGCATCCATGAAACAAACAATCAATGGGTCATCATAAGCAGCAGAATTATATTCAATCCCATGGCCTGCCATCAGGGCCAGGTAGAGAGATCATGGGCTCTGGTGCTTCTCCCATTTCTGGGTCTATGCCTTCTTTCCACCCTTATGCCTTCCTTCCCACACCCACCATCTTCCCCACAATCACACGTGATTTTTTTTCTGCTTTCAAAATTCACGAATCACAGAAAGGTCTGAATAAAATGAGAACACCCATTGTTAGCATGTGATTACAAATATTTTCCTATATATATGCAGCATGTTTCATTAATATTCAGAACAGCAACTGCATAATGCTGTTAGTTTCTGCGCTCCCGGTTGCTCCACGTCGGCAACCTCCCTCTCCTCCAGGCCACCGACCACGTCAAGTGCCCTCCACTCTGGCACGGTGGGGGGGACACACCGGTCTGGTGGTCCCCCTCCGGTCTTCTCCCACTCTCGGCGGTCGTGCATGGCCTTTAACGACACTGTTAGACAGTCCGGTGCATGCAGCCCAGGGTTTGGGTAGATGATGGCATCAGTAGCCAGAGCATATATCCCGATATGATTCCACCATGATTGGAGTTCAAATTTTACTTTAACAGCATCATGAAATATTGTTAATTTGACAGGAAATTATTAGCTCTTTCGAACACTGTGCAGACAACAACTAAGTTTGATGACTGTCTCAGTCCTCACTAGCATGTTCTGCATGTTGCACCACATAGGAACAGTAAACTCACATTTGGGGAAAGACTTAGGGCTGGATTCTCCGTTACCCGACATCAAAATCGGGAAACGCGATCAACTGGAGAATAAAATCAGGTGGAAATCGGGATTCTCCGGCCGCCCCAAAAATGACGTAAACACGCCGCTCACCACGTGGCCTGAAAGTACAGTAGGCATATCATTAGTGGGCCTGACGCCAGATTCTCCGGGCCTCCGCGATTCACCGCCTCGGATAGGCCAATTTCCCGACGGCGTGTTTCTATTGTGGTTTTAAAATCGTGAAACTGGCATCCTGGCTGCTAAGCGAGAGCGAGGAGGCAGGGAGTGGCGTGGGGTGACTGCGGGCTGCTGGCTTGGACATCGGCCGGTCGCGGTGGGCAGAGTTCTGGCTGCGGCGGTCGCGATGGGCAGAGTTCTGGTCTTGGCAAGGATCTGCATGTTCGTGGCCATAGAGCACAGGGAGTGGCCCATCTCCATCTGGGACTGCACCACATCATGCTGCGACTGTGCCACCACACTGAGGGTCTGCGCCACATCAGCCAGTGACTGGGCCGCATCCCTCGGGAGTGGGCCACGTCCTTCTGGGCGTGGGCCACATCCTTCGGAGTCTGTGCCACGCCGGCCAGCCGCTGGGCAATGCCGCCGATGCTCTCAGCAATGGCCTGCTATGACTGGGCCATGCTGAGGAGTACCGCTGCGATGTCCAGGTGGCCCTGGCACATGGCTGCCTGCGAGAGGGCAGCCCTGCCCTGGGCCTCAGCCTGCATGCGGATGGACTCCTCCACCTGCGCCCACAGGTGCTGGATTCTGGCCGTCATCCACTCCCGTAGTCTCTGGGTCTCTGCCTGCATCTCCACTGTGGGTGGCTCTGGATATTCCAGGATCCCGGGACCCGTCTGTGCCACAGCTGGGCTGCCCTCCGACCGTCCAGCCCTAGGCTACTCCTACCTCCACCTGCTATACCGGATGCGATGTGTGGTGCGCACCAGAATGCGTTCCAGGAGCAGCCTCACTAATGCGACCAACCAAGGTGATGTTCTCTGAGATGGCGGAGGGTGTTGGAGACAGCTGAGACAGAAAGTCTGTGTCCTCCTCTGACCCGAACTCCATGGTCTCCAAGGTCTCGGGCAGAGGGTTGGTTTTCTGGCTGCTCTGTCAGTGCTCTGCAATCTGGGGGGCACCGGCTCTGGCACTGGCTGGGGGGCCCCCAGATGGACTGGGTCCCTCTCCGGCAGGTCCTGTAAGACACAAGACGGCATGTATGTTTAGAGAGCCGGATGGGGGTGGGAGGGGGGGGGCACACGTGTCATGAGTATCCACTACTAGGCAGGGGGTCTCACTCCTCGCCTGCCACCGGCCTCCACGTCGGCAACCTCCCTCTCCTCCAGGCCACCGACCACGTCAAGTGCCCTCCACTCTGGCACGGTGGGGACACACACCGGTCTGGTGGTCCCCCGCCGGTCTTCTCCCACTCTCGGCGGTCGTGCACGGCCTTTAACGACACTGTTAGACAGTCCGGTGCATGCAGCCCAGGGTTTGGGTAGATGATGGCATCAGTAGCCAGAGCACCCAGCCATAGTGACTGGCATGAGTTCAGGCATGTGGGGCAGATTGGTGCTCCGGTTACATGTGTGTGGGAGGGTTTGTGCCGTGGGCACAGCGCTGCCTACTCACCCTGGCTGCCCTGAGGTTGTGCAGTTTCTTCCTGCACTGGATGCCAGTACGGACAACTTCGTCAACAGCGCTGACCGTGTCTACCACCTGCGCCCAGGGCGGTGCTTGACAACTTTCTTCCCGGGCCGGGGTACAGGATCATCTGCCTCTCCTCCATTGTGTCCAGGAGGGACTCCAGCTCAGCGTCACGGAACCACAGCACTGCTCTCCTTGCAGCCTCTTGCTGGCTAGGACTGTCTGTGTGCGGGTGGGGGAATCGCTTAAGTGCGGCTGCAGCGCATGAGCCTAATGTGCGGCAATCACGGACCTTGCGAATCCTGCGCCGTTTTGCTTCAAGCCAGTTGCGTTTCACGTGACGACGGTGCTAGCCTCTTTAGAGTTGCTGAATCGTTGCACCTTTTGCCGTCGTAAAAGTCCACAGTTTTCACAATGGCGTCAGCACTTAAGTCTCAGAAACCGAGAATCTAGCCCTTAATACTTGTAATCCAGATGAAATAGAAGACAATATTCTTCTGCCTCGGTGAATGATATTATTCAACATAATTATTTCATACAAGTGGTGTAATTAGATTCTATTTTATTAGTAATCTTACAAGGTCGAAAGATCAAATGACTCCTTAGCAACAAAGTGGAGATGGTCGAACAGCATAGGTCTTCACCGTCAGTGAAATGAAAAACGAAAATGGCTTATTGTCACAAGTAGGCTTCAAATGAAGTTACTGTGAAAAGCCCCTAGTCGCCACATTCCGGCACCTGTTCTGGGAGGCTGGTACGGGAAGCATTGGGGCCCTCAGGGACGGATGGTTGCATGTGTGGGGAACGCACACATAGTCATAGCGTATAGACCAGCAGTTGAATACAACGGAGTGGCTTGCCAGGCCGCTTCAGAGTTAACCACAATGTTGTGGGTCTGGAGTCACATGTAGGCCAGACCAGGTAAGAATGGCAGGTTTCTTTCCCTAAAAGACATTAGTGAACCATATGGGTTTTTGCAAAAATCGGTAATGGTTTCATGGTCATTAGACTTTTCATTCCAGGTATTTTTTATTTTTAAAATTTTTTAAAATTGAGTTTTAAATTCCATCACCTATCATGGTGGGATTCGAACCCAGGTCCCCCAGATCATTATCCGGAGTCTCTGGATTACTAGTTCAGCGAAAATACCATTATGCCACCGCCTCCCTGTTGGGAGGCAGTGGCATAGTGGTATTGCCTCATGGCTTCAGGTTAAACATGGGCAAGGAAACCTCCTGCTGATTACCACATACCGGCCACCATCAGCTAATGAATCAGTACTCCTACAAGTTGAACACCACTTGGAGGAAGCACCAAGGGTGGCAAGGATATACTCTGGGTGGGGGACTTCAATGTCCCTCGCCAAGTCTCACCACAGACCGAGCTGGCCAGGTCCTAAAGGACATAGCTGCTCGGCTGGACTGCAGCAGGTGGTGAGGGAATCAACAAGAGGGAAAAACACACTGAATAATAATCTTTAATATTGTCACAAGTAGGCTCACATTAACACTGCAATGAGGTTACTGTGAAAATATCCTAGTCGCCACATTGTGGCACCTGTTTGGATACACAGAGGGAGAATTCAGAATGTCCAATTCACCTAACTAGCACTCTTTCGGGACTTGTGGGAGGAAACCGGAGCATCTGGAGAAACCCACTCAGACACGGGGAGAACGTGCAGACTCCGCACAGTGACCCAAGCGGGAATCGAACTGGACCTCATCCATCTGCCTGCTGCAGATGCATCTGACCATGACAGTATCGGTAGAAGTGACCACCGTACAGTCCTTGTGGACACAAAGTCCCGCCTTCACATTGAGGATACCCTTCATCTTGTGTGGCACTCCCACCGTGCTGAATGAGATCGACTTCGAGCAGATCTAGCAACAAGACTGGGCATCCAGGAGGCGCTGTGGGCCATCAGCAGCAGCAGAATTGTATTCAATCACAATCTGCAACATCATGGCCTGGCATATCCCCCACTCTACCATAACCACCAAGCCAGAGGATCAACCATGGTTCAATGAAGAGTTCAGGAGAGCATGCCAGGAGCAACATCAGGCATATCGAAAAATGAGGTGTCAACCTGGTGAAGCTACAACACAGGATTTGCACAAGCAGCAAGTAATAGACAGAGCTAACCGATTCCACAACAAGCGCATCAGATCGAAGCTCTGTAGTCCTGCCACATCCAGCCGTGAATGGTGGTGGGTAAGTAAACAACTCACTGGAGGAGGAGGCTGCACAAATATCCCCACCCTCAATGATGGAGGAGCCCAGCACATATGTGCAAAAAACAAGGCCGAGGCATTCGCAACAAGCTTTAGCCAGAAATGCCAAGTAGATGATCCATCTCGGTGTCCTCCAGAAGTCCCCAGCATCACAGAGGTCAGTCTTCAGCCAATACGATTCACTCCACGTGATATCAAGAAATGGCTGAAGGCACTGGATAATGCAACTGCTATGGCCCTGACAATATCCCAGCAATAGTACTGAAGGCTACATGTTTTGGGGTTGCGGAAAATTGGGAAGATTCTGGGCAGGAATGTTCGCGGTCTTAGCCAGGATAGTGGAGGAGGTGGAGGTGGACCCGGACCGTTTGGTAGCGATATTTGGGGTTTCAGAGAAACCGGAGCTCATGGAGAGGAGGAAGGCCGATGTGGTGGGCTTCGCTTCTCTGATTGCACGGCGGTGAATTTTGGAGTGACAGTCGGCATCGCCACCGGGGGTAGCGGCTTGGTTGGGTGACCTGTACGACTTCCTGTGGTTAGAGAAGATAAAGTACGAGTTAAGGGGCTCAGCAGGGAGGGGGGTTTGAGAAAAGGTGGGGAATGTTGGTGACCGTGCTTGAGGGAGCTGTTCGTCACAGGGGGTTGGAGAGAAGAGAAGGGTGAAAAAGGGGGAAAATTTGTACAGACTGTATCGTTGATTGTTGGGAAGTATGTTTCCTGGGGCGTTTATTTGCTGTAACCTGTTTTGATGCATATTTGTAATAAAATATATTTTAACAATTTGTGCTCCAGACGTGTTGCACCCCTAGTCAAGCTGTTCCTGTATAGCTACAACACTGGCATCGACCCGGCAATGTGGAAAGTTGCCCAGGTATGTCCTATACGCATAAAACAGGACAAATCCAACCCGGCCAATTCCCGCCCTATCAGTCTACTCGCCATCATCAGCAAAGTGATGGCAAGAGTCATCAACAGTGCTATCAAGCGACACTTACTCAGCAATAACGTGCTCACGGACGCTCAGTTTGGATGTTGCCAGGGTCACTCAGCTCCTGACCTCATTACAGTCTTGGTTCAAACATGGACAAAACAGCTGAATGCCAGAGGTGAGGTGAGAGTAACTGCCCTTGACATCAATTTAGCATTTGACCGAATATGGCATCAAGGAGCCCTAGCTAAACTGGAGTCAATGGGAATCAGGGTAAAAACTCCGCTGGTTGGAGCCATACCTTGCCCAAAGGAAGATGGTTGTGGTGGTTGGAGGTCAGTCATCAACTCCAGGACATCACTATGCAGGAGTTCCTCATGGTAGTGTCCTAGACTCAACCACCTTCAGCTGTTTCATCAATGACTTCCCTTCCATGATAAGGTCAGAAGTGGGGAGGTTTGCAAATGATTGCACAATATTCAGCACCATTTGCAACTCTTTAGATAATTAAGCAGCCCATGTCCACATGCAGCAAGACCTGGCCAATCCAGGCTTGGGCTGACAAGTGGCAAGTTACATTCGCGCCGCACAAGTACCAGGCCATCTCCTAAAAGAGATGATCTAACCATCGCCCATTCACATTCAATGGTATTACCATTGCTGAATCCCCCACAATCAACATCCTGAGGGTTACCATTTACCAGAAACTGAACTGGACTAGCCATTTTAATGCTGTGGCTACCAGGGCAGGTCAAAGACGAGGAATCCTACGGCAAGTAACTCACCTCCAGACCTCCCAAAGCATGTCCGCCATCTACAAGTCAGGAGTGTAATGGAATACTCTCCACTTGCCTGGATTAGTGTAGCTCCTACAACATTCAAGAAGCTCAACACCATCCAGGACAAAGTAGTCCGCTTGATTGCCCTCCCCCTCACACAAACATTCAAACCTTCCACCACTGACGAACAGTGGCAGCCATGTGTACCATCTACAGGATGCACTGCAGGAACTTACCAATGTTCCTTAGACAACACCTTCCAACCCCACGACCACGACCATCAAGAAGGACAAGAGCAGCACCTTCCAACCCCACCACCTGGAGGTTCCCCTCCAAGTCACTCACCACCCTGACTTGGAAATATATCGTCATTCCTGCACTGTGGCAACATCCTGGAACACTCTCCCTAACAGCATAGTGATTATACCTACACCTCAAGGACTGCAGCGGTTCAAGAAGGCAACTCACCACCACCTTCTGAAGGGTAACTAGGGATGGGCAATAAATGCTGGCCTAACCAGCGATGCCCACATCCTGTAAATGAAAAAAAAAGACTCCATACTGGAGAAGATCGGCAGAACTCCATGACCCCAACAATGGAACTCTTGGCAGAGAGAAAAGCTGCAGGTGGAATTTGATCTGCTCTCCACAGGGAAGGCAGTCCACCAGCTCCACCAGGCATGGGGGGGGGGGAAAAGAGAACGAACATGGTGATGAGGCCAGTGCATGCTGTAGAATAGATAGCGCAAGTTAGGAACAGAAATGGTAGGATGGTGGTAGACCCAAACGAGGTGAACAAGGTAGTTGCAACTTTTACTGAGGCCTGTATACCTCCGAACCCCCGGAGTGGGTCTTGGAGATGAAGCAATTCCTTGGCAGACTAGACATACTGGTGGCGGCGGAGGAAAGGAAATAGGGGCGGGGAGGGCAGAAAACAGTGGCTGGAGCACCACTGAGGCTGGGCGAAATTGTGGAATGTATTCATTCCATGCAGTCAGGAAAAGCGCCAAGACAGGATGGGTTCCGCTAGACTTTTACAAGACATTTGCAGCAGCACTGGCCTGCACTTGAGGGAGATGTTCAACAATTCACTGTCGAAGAGGGCCTGCCGCCCATGCTGGCCTAGGCCTCGGTCTCACTGATTCACAAAAAGGACAAAGACCCGACAGAGTGTCGATCATACAGACCAATCTCTCTCTTAAACACAATGTGAAAATTCTGATGAAAGCTTTGGCGAGACGCCTGGAGATCTGCATGCCAGAAGAGATCATGGAAGATCAGACCGGGTTGTCCAGGGCAGACAGCTAACAGCACATCAGACACCTGCTAAATGTAATAATGACCCCATCCGGGGAGAGGACACCAGACACGATTGTCTTCCTGGATGCTGAAAAGGCCTTTGATTGTATAGAATGGAGGTACGTCATGGAGGGCCTGAACGATTTGGGATTGGAACAGGGGTCATCACGTGGGTGAAACTCCTGTAACGCACTCCTCTGGCGAACGCATGAATGAATGCCACCAGCGCCGAGTACTTTCGGCTGCATTGGGAAATGAGGCAGGGATACTTGTTATCACTGCTTCTGTTCGCACTGGCAATCAAGCCACTGACCATCGCCCTTAGATCAGCAGAGTAGTGGATGGGCATTCAGAGAGGGGGCAGGGAACGCACAGTTCCACACTATGCTCCTCTACATTTCAAACCCCCTGGCCAGCCTGGGAAAGATAACAGGACTCCTCAGGGAGCTTGGTACCTTCTCCGGTTCCAAATTCAACCTGGGGAAGAGAAGAGAAAAGTCTTCCCAGTTAACCACCGAGAGGGAGGAGTGGAGGCGGAAAGACTACTGTTTGAAGTGACCCAAAACAAGTTCAGATAGTTCTGCCCTTTACCTCACTGATCACCAGGCAGGTCTGATAGGCTGAAAGTCGGCAGCGCCACTTCGGGCCTCGGAGTGGCTCTCCAACCTGGCCGAGTCGCTGAAATCAAAAAAGGTGAACTTCTGGATCGGGGGTCAGAGGGGAAGTTTCACGCCACTCGAAAGCTCATGACGAACCTCTGAGAATCTGTTCCCACCCCACCACACCACACATGGAACACCGAGGCGGAATTTCCTAACCTCCCTCAAGAATACAATAGGGGATCAGGACTCCCTCTATCAGAACGAGTGCACATATAAAGAAAGCAAAGAGTTCTGACATAGACTGTAAATATGAATGTAAATAACAGAATGTGAGCACGCAAACCTTGGTCACGGGTAAAGCGGCAACCATTTTTACAGGTGTATATGCAACAAATGTTGCCTAGTTTTTTTGTTAATATATTTCCCTATGGCATTGTTTTGTTTCATTATTTCTACAAATCATTTTACGAAATCTTAAAATCCCAATAAAAATATTTTTTTTAAAAAGCTATTGCCCTGACAACATCCTGGCTGTCACACTGAAGACGTGCTCCAGAACCAGCTGTTAACCAAACTGTTAAGAACACAGCTATTGCACTGGCATCTACCCGACAACATGAAATTACCCAGGCATGTCTTGACCATAAAAAGCAGGACAAATCCAAAACAATCCATTACTTCCCCATCAGTTTACACTCGAGCAACAGAAATGCTGATAGCGCTATGAAGCAGCCGCAGCACTTACCTAGTAATAAACTGTTCACCATACCAAAGCAATATACTGCAGATGCTGGGAAATGTGAAATAAAAATATAAAGAAGTTGGAAATTCTCAGGTCAGGCAGCTCCTGATACTCAGGCCATGGAGCACCTATGGTGAAAAACAGAATTACCACTTAAAATGTTTGCTACACAGCACGCTGGTTGGTTTGCTGAATATTTCCAGCATTTTCTGTTTTCATTAGTAACTGCCCACTAATGCTCAGTTTGAGTTCTGCCAGGGTCACTCAGCTCCAGATCTCATTACAGCCGGGCGGCACGGTGGCTAGCACTGCTACGTCATGGCGCTGAGGACCCAGGTTCGATCCCAGCCCCAGGTCACTGCCGTGGGGAGTTTGCACATTCTCCCAGTGTCTGCGGGGGTCTCACCTCCACAGCCCAAAGATGTGCAGGGTAGGTGGATTGGCCATGCTAAATTTCCCCTTAATTGGAAAAAAAGAATTGGGTACTCTAAGTTTATTTAATAAAAATAACTCACTGCAGCCTTGGTCCAACCATAGACGGAATTCCAGAGGGGAGATGAGAGTCACTGTCCTTAATGTCATTGTAGCATTTGACAGAGTAAAAGGTGAGCCAAAAGAAAATAATCTAATTCCCCCCTTGACATTCAACAGCATTACCTTCGTTGAACCCCCACCATCAACATTCTGAGTTACCATTGACCAGGAATCTAACTGGACCAGCCAAATGGCTATCAGAGCAGGTCAGAGGCTCTTGGGAATTCCACAGGGAGTGGCTCACTTCTTGAAGCCCCAAAGCCTGCCCATCTCACACAAGGCACAAAGCGAGAGTATGATGGAATACTTTCTTGTCTGGATGAGTGCTGAATGACACTGAAGAATCGACACCATCCAAAATGAAGCAGCTCATTTGATCGGCACCCAATCCAGCACCAGTGCACAGTGGCAACAGTGTACACCATACACATGATGCACTGCAGCAACTCATCAATTCTCCTGTTAAGCCTCCGACCTCTATTACCTAGATGGACAAGGACAGCAGATCAGAGGAAGACCACCACCTGCAAGCTCTCTTCCAAATCCCACACCAGGTTGATCTGAAACTATATAGTCATTCCTTCAATATCATTGGATCAAAATCCGACAACTTGCTCCGAGGGCAGGTCAGCCAGCAACAGTGAGGCGAGGCGCCAGGTGAAAACCACGAGCCAAGGTGAACCAGCCGGTCAGCAGCCATCAAGTAGCGAAGGGAGCAGGCGAGAGGCGACTTGACCTAGCTAGGACCAAGGAGGGCAGGCCAGCCAGCAATGAGCCAATACGTAAGGCGCCAGGCAAAAGCTACAAGCGGAGGAGATCCAGTTGGTCAGCAGCCGTGAAGCAGCAAGGACAGCAGGCGAAGGATGACCTGATCAGGGCTGCAGAGGACAGACCAGCGAGCAAATGCGAGGCAAGGTACAAGGCAAAAAGCACGAGCCAAGGTGAGCCAGCCAGTCAGCAGCTGTTGAGCAGAAGGGGTGCAGGCGAGGGGGGGGGGTGCCTGGCGAAAACCACGGGCCACGATGAGCCCGCAGCAAGGGGAGCAGGTGAGAGGTGTCTCAACCAGGGCTGAGGAGGTAGGCCAGCTAGCAACAGCGAGGGCCGGGAAAATGCCACGAGGTGGTGAGCCAGCCGGTCAGGGTCAGCAGCCACTGAGCAACCAAGAGGAGCAGGCAAGGGGCGACTTGACCCGCGGGGCTGAGGAGGGCATAGCAGCCATGTCCTCCTCAGCCAACAACAGTGAGGCAAGGTGCTGATGGAAAGTCATGGGTCAAGGCAGGATAGCCAGTCAGCAGCTATGGAGCAGCAAGGGGAGGCGAGTGGATCCAGCCAGTGCAGAGTGCAGGCCAGCCAGCAATAGCGAGGCACCGAATCAAGCCTTACCAGCATGAGGAAACAACGAGTGTGGCAGGAGGCTGCCTTGAAGACCCCAGGTGAGCAAGGGAGCGTGAGGAGTGGGGATGGGAGGAAAATATGTTGGGGGCGGGGGAAAGAGTGGCAGGGAGGGTTTGTGTGTGAGGGCTGGGTCGGAGTAAGAGTTTGAGTGGGAAATTTGAGGCTGCGCTTTTGCGTTGTGGAGCGGCGGTGGTGCGGGGCCCCATAAAGTGTACATCCGCCTCTGCAAAATCCAAACACTTGACCTGAGCATCATTCAAAATATACTTCCCAGGAGACCAAGACACATACTCAACTGTTACAATTACAAAATTATTTGGTTCATTTCCACACAATTGACGAATGTGATATAAAATAGTTACTTTAGAGATATTAGTTAATGTAATGTAGAAATAAGCCACTTTGATTCTGGCAAGTAGAGACAAAGGATTTTAGACCGCATGGAAAAAAGCAGGAAGAGGTGTGTCTATGAGAGTGATGCTGAATTGATAGGGGCCGGAGAAAGGGATTGGAAGTGAGCCAATCAGAATAGATCAAACAAGTCAGGAGGGACATAGGATGACCTATGGGTGTCGAGTATGTGAAACTTGATGCCATTTGAATGTATCAGTACTGATCTCTTTGTCTGGGACATTCACTTAGTTCCCGGGGCTGCAGAGAGCAACATGTTATCTGTATCACTGTGGACTAGGTAGCTTGCAAGCTGAATAAAATAACTAATGTTATACTTGCAAATCCATCTCGACTTTTATTGAGGCCAAACTGACGGATAAAGAAATTTGGGATTCAACACAATCATAGGACAAGCAAATAAGGAACAAATTGGCAAGTCAACATAGTAGAAATTGTCCAATGCAAGTGGTCAGTACTGAAGTCAGGAAACTGGCTAAGACTTATACTTGGTATAAAATTTCCTCAGAGGTCAAACTTGCAGCATCCCTCAGATTAAATGTTGTAGGAGTATGTTTAGTGAATTATTGAAAACTGGAACACAATGCCCAAATGACATCGGTCTTCATGTCACATGCTGGTCTCAAAGCTTGAATTAAAATGGTTTTCCCAATGTGTAGTTTGGTTAGGATCTCCAGCCTAATGGACTATTATAAATAAGAGTAACGCCATCACAAGTGTCCATCACAAACCTAATTTGCATGTCATGAAAAAAACAACATATGGATATTCTTTTACTCTTTAATGTGCCTTAGGATATCAGAACACAAACCTATTCAAAGTCAATTGCTTCTGTGGTGACAAGGAAAATAATTAAAATTCAGTTAATTAAATAAATCTTGAACAAAGAATGGTACTGATTATGGTGACATGTAACTACTAGAATGCTGTGAAAACCCAAATGGTTCACTTACATCCTTCTGGAAAGGAAATCTGGTGTCCTTAATCATCAGGTTTATTTGCAACTCCAAAGCTACAGTACAGTAATGTGGCTGACCCCATACGAACATGGGGCCAAAGCCAGCCGCCTGTTGGCGCACCAGCTGAGAGATTGCACAAATTAGGGACAACAGAGGCACGCTAGAAACTGACCAGGACAAGGTTAACAAGACCTTCAAGGACTTTTACCGGGGACTGTACACCTCAGAGACCCCACCAGGGGACTCGGGGATGAAACAGTTCATCAATGGGCTGGACATGCCAGTCGTGGGGGAGGACAGAAAACGGGGCCTAAGAGCACCACTAGAACTGGGAGAGGTCATGGAGAGTATAAACTCCATGCTTTCGGGCAAGGCGCCGGGACCAGACGGGTTCCTGGCGGACTTCTACAAATCATTCGCGACAGCACTGGCCCCGCACCTGCAGGAGATGTTCACACACTCGCTGGCGAGGGGCACACTGCCACCTGCACTAGCACAAGCTTCAAACTCGCGAATACCTAAGAAAGACAAAGACCCATATGAATGTGATTGATACATACAGACCCATCTTGTTACTGAATGTAGACGCCAAAATATTGGCCAAGATCCTAGCCGAAAGGCTAGAAGACTGCGTACCAGAGGTGGTCGCAGAGGATCGAACGAGCTTTGTCAAAGGTAGACAGCTAACATCGAACATCAGGCGCCCGCTGAATGTGATCATGACCCCCATCTGGGGACAGAGCACCTGAGGTGATATGTCTCCCTGGACGCAGAAAAAGCCTTCGACAGAGTCGAGTGGAAGTACCTTAAAGGTGCTGGAGCGGTTCGGGCTCGAAAAATGTTTCACCTCATAGGGGAAACTCCTGTACAATGCTCCCATGGCAAGCGTACGGACAAACAACACCAGCTCCCAGTACTTCCAGCTGCACAGGGGCACCAGGCAGGGATGCCCGCTGTCGCCGCTGCTCTTCGCCCTAGCAATCGAACCATTCGGGATCGCTCTCAGAACAGCAAAGAACTGGAGGGGGATCCAAAGAAGAGACAGAGAGTACAGAGTCTCGCTCTATGCGGATGACCTGCTCCTCTACATCTCGGACCCACAAAGCAGCATGGAAAGAATCATCAGACTCCTGAAAAAGTTTGGTGTCTTCTCGGGCTACAAATTCAACATGAGCAATAGTGAGATTTTCCTGGTGAACCAGCAAGGGGAAAGGGACAACACTGGTGGGACAGCCGTTTAAACAGGCCCAGCACAAATTCTGCTACCTGGGGATCCAAATCACTCATGACTGGACGGGGATCCACAAATGGAACTTGACTTGTCTGACAGAGGAAGTCAAAAAGGGCCCGCAGAGGTGGAACACACTCCCACCCTCCCTGGACAAGAGAGTACAGATGATCAAAATGAACGTACTGCCCAGATACCTTTTCCTACTAAGATCCAGCCTGATCTATATCCCCCAAGGCCTTTTTCAACGCACTGGACAAATTAATCATGGCATTTGTATGGGGGTGGGGGGAAAGAATGCTAGGATCACAAAGAATGTCTTACAGAAAACAAAATCCGGCGCAGCCTCCAGGTCGAATTCGACCTGGTGACCACCAGGAAGGCGGAGGTGCAGTGGAGGAAGGCCCAGGGGCGGTCTACGAGTATGGGGAAAAGGCAAGCCGGATGCTGCCGCATCAGCTTCGGAAGCGGGACGCAGCTAGGGAGATCGGGGGAGTTAAGGACAGGGGAGGGACCGTGGTGCGGAGTGGGGTTGGCATCAATGGGGTCTTCAGGGACTTCTACGAGGAATTGTACCGATCCGAGCCCCCACGGGAGGAGGGAAGGATGGGCAGTTTCCTGGACCAATTGAGGTTTCCAAAGGTGGAAGAGGGACTGGTGGCGGGACTGGGGGCCCCGATTGGGCTGGAGGAGCTGATCAAAGGGATAGGAAGCATGCAGGCGGGGAAGGCACCGGAGCCGGACGGTTTCCCGGTCGAGTTCTATAAAAAAATATATGGACCTGTTGGGCCTGCTGTTAGTTAGGACCTTTAATGAGGCAAGGGAGGGGGGGGCTTTACCGCCGGCGATGTCCCGGGCACTGATCTCCTTGATCCTGAAGCGGGACAAGAATCCCCTGCAATGTGGGTCTTACAGACCGATTTCCTTGCTAAATGTAGATGCCAAGGTGCTGGCGAAGGTCTTAGCCACGAGGATTGTGTGCCGCAGATCATCCATGAAGACCAGACGGGGTTTGTGAAGGGGAGACAGTTGAACGCGAATGTGCGGAGGCTTTTGAACGTTATCATGATGCCGGCGAGGGAAGGGGAGGCGGAGATAGTGGCGGCGATGGACGCTGAGAAAGCCTTCGATAGGGTAGAGTGGGGGTACCTGTGGGAGGTGCTGAAGAGATTCGGGTTTGGGGAGGGGCTTGTCAGGTGGGTTAGGCTGCTGTATGAAGTCTCGATGGCGAGTGTGGACACAAATAGGAGGAGGTCCGAGTACTTTCGGTTGCATCGAGGGACGAGACAGGGGTCCCCCCCGGTCCCCCCTGCTCTTCGCACTGGCGATTGAACCCCTGGCTATGGCACTGAGAGAGTCGAGGAACTGGAGGGGGTTGGTGCAGGGTGGGGAGGAGCATCGGGTGTCGCTTTATGCGGCCGACCTGCTGCTGTATGTGGCGGACCCGGTGGGAGGAATGCCAGAGGTAATGAGGATCCTTAGGGAATTCGAGAACTTTTCGGGGTATCAGCTCAATATGGGGAAGAGCGAGCTGTTCGTAGTTCAGGTAGGGGACCAGGAGAGGGGGATTGACGAGCTCCCACTAAAAAGGGCGGAGAGGAGCTTCAGATATTTGGGGGTCCAGGTGGTCAGGAGCTGGGGGGCCCTGCATAGGCTTAACTTGACAAGGCTGGTGGAGCAAATGGAGGAGGAGTTCAAGAGGTGGGACGTGTTGCCGTTGTCCTTGGCGGGTAGGGTGCAGTCTATCAAAATGACGGTGCTCCCAAAGTTTTTGTTCCTGTTCCAGTGCCTCCCCGAGTTTATCCCGAAAGCTTTTTTCAGGCGGGTTAACAGGAATATAATGGGGTTTGTGTGGGCGCGAGGGACTCCGAGGGTGAGAAGGGTGTTCCTGGAGCAGAGTAGAGGTGGGGGGGGGGGGGGGGGCTGGCACTGCCCAACCTCTGTGGGTACTACTGGGCCGCCAATGCGATGATGGTGCACAAGTGGGTGATGGAGGGGGCTGCATGGAAGAGGCTGGAGACGGCGTCCTGTGTGGGTACGAGTCTGGGGGTGCTGGCAACGGCGCCGCTGCTGCTCCCTCCAAGGAGGTATACCACGAGCCCGGTGGTGGTGGCGGCCCTCAGAATTTGGGGGCAGTGGAGGCGGCATAGGGGGGACGTTGGGGCCTCGACGTGGACCCCATTACGGGGGAACCACCGGTTCGCCCCAGGAAGAACAGGTGGAGGGTTTTCGGGGTGGCACAGGGCAGGGATACGAAAGTTGGGGGACCTCTTTGTGGATGGGAAGTTTGCGAGCTTGGGTGAGCTGGAGGAGAAGTGCGGGCTCCCCCGGGGAACACCTTCAGGTACTTACAGGTAAGGGCGTTTGCCAGACGGCAGGTGGTGGAACTCCCGCGGCTACTGCCACACACAGTACAGGACAGGGCGTTCTCGGGGGGGGGGGGGGGGGGGGGGGGGGGGAGATCTCAGAAACTTACCAGGTGATGCAGGAGGAGGAGGAGGCCTCGGTGGTGGAGTTGAAAGGTAAGTGGGAGGAGGAGTTGGGAGAGGAGATCGAAGAGGGGACATGGGCAGATGCCCTAGGGAGGGTGAACTCTTCCTCTTTGTGCGCAAGGCTCAGCCTCATACAGTTTAAGGTGCTGCACAGGGCACATGTGATGGGGACAAGGATGTGCCGGTTTTTTGGGGGCGAGGACAGGTGTGTTAGGTGCTCAGGGAGCCCAGCAAATCACACCCAGATGTTCTGGGCATGCCCAGCGCTGGAGGAATTTTGGAAGGGTGTAGCGAGGACGGTGTCGAGGGTGGTCGGATCCAGGGTCAAACCGGGGTGGGGGCTCGCAATATTTGGGGTGGCAGAGGAGCCGGGAGTGCAGGAGGCGAAAGAGGCCGGAATTCTGGCCTTTGCATCCCTGGTAGCCCGGCGAAGGATCCTTCTTCAGTGGAAAGATGCGAGGCCCCCAAGCGTGGAATCCTGGATCAGTGATATGGCAGGGTTCATTAAATTGGAGAGGGTGAAATTCGCCTTGAGGGGGTCGGTACAAGGGTTCTTTAGGCGGTGACAATGGTTCTTCGCCTTCCTGGCAGAACGATAGACATTGGTCAATGGCAGCAGCAGCTCGGGTGGGGGGGGGGGGGGTTTACTTTATTTTTGTTTGTGTTATTTACACTGGAGGGTTTGAGGGAGTGTATACACCTGTTGTGTCAAGTCAGGGTGTTAATGTTAATTTATTATATATGTACGGGGTGGAGGGGTTTGGGGGGTTGCTTTTTTAGATTGTGTTTTGTACTTAACCCTGTTGGGTTCTTTTTTCTTTCTCATTTTGTTATTGATATTTTATGAAAACCTTTAATAAAAATTATTATTTTAAAAAGAAAACAAAATCCAGGGGAGGGCTAGCTCTCCCAAACCTACAATTCTACCACTGGGCAGCTACGGCAGAAAGAATGATAGGATGGATAAAGGAGCCAGAGGCAAAGTGGGTGCGTGCGGAGGAGGCCTCCTGCAAGTAGACCTCCAGGCCCTCGCCACGGCAGCACTCCCATCCCCGCCCAAGAAACACTCCAGCAGCCCAGTGGTGATGGCCACCCTCCAGACGTGGAACCAACGACGGCAGCAATTCCGACTGACCGAAATGCCCGGAAAAGCCCCCATCAGCAATAACCACAGATTCACACCAGCACTCACCGACGCCACCTTCAAAAGGTGGAGACAGGACGGGGGGACATTGACAGTCAGGGACCTATACACCGACGGTAGGGTCACAACACTGGAAGAACTGACGCAGAGATTCCAATTAACTAAAGGCAACGAACTAAGATACCTGCAGCTTAAAAAGTTCCCATGGAAAGAGACACGGACATACCCGTGACCACCACGACAGACATTGTTAGAAGAGCTACTGGACGCAGACATCCTAGGCAGAGGGAACTGTAGTGAAATGTACGAACGACTGCTAGAGAGGCCCGACACCTAACTGGACACGACAAGGAGGAAATGGGAGGAAGACTTGGGGTTCGAAATAGGGTGGGGATTCTGGAGCGAAGCACTGCACAGGGTCAACTCTACCCCCACATGCGCGAGGCTCAACCGAATACAGCAAATAGTGGTACATAGAGCCCACTTGACCAGAACCTGAATGAGCAAGTTCTTCCCAGAGGTGGAGGATGTGAACAGTGCCAAAGAGACCCAGCCAACCATACCCACATGTTCTGGTCTTGCCGCAGACATGCTGGGTACTGGACAGCCTTCTTCGAGGCAATGTCCAACATGATGGGGATAAGGGTGGAGCCATGCCCGAAGGTTGCGGTCTTCCGGGGTATCAGACCAGCCAGTTCTCTTCTTGGGGAGGATGGCGGACGCCCTTGCCTTTGCCTCACTGATCACCCGCCGTAGAATACTCCTTGGTTTGCAATCAGCAGCAACAGCAAAAGCTGCAGACTGGCTGTCCGACCTATCAGAATTTCTCCAAATGGAGAAAATCAAATACACCATCAGTGGGTTGGAAGAGGGCTTCCACAAAACATGGGAGCCATTCACCCGACTGTTCCAAGACCGGTTTGTGGCCAACACATAAATGAATAGCCAGTAGCCAGGGGGATATAGCCAGGACAAGATAGAAAGAGGAAAGCAAGGGAGGACCGGGGAGTGGGGGGGTGGGGGGTGGTGGGGGGGGGGGGGGGGGGGGGGGGGGAAGCAAGGCGAGTTAGTAAAACTGTTAGTAAAAAGGTTACTAAAAATGGAGAGCAGCAGTGAAAAGGGGGGGGGGGGGGGTGGTCAAGGAGAGAGGAGAGGGGGAGGAAGAGATAGGGAGGATTGAATGCTGAGCCAGATGGCGACAGACTTCAAATAGAGAAACCCAAGAACACAGAACATACAGTGTAGAAGGAGGCCATTCAACCCATCGAGTCTGCACTGACCCACTTAAGCCCACACTTGCACCCTATCCCCACAACCCAATAACCCCCCCTAACCTTTTTTTTGGACACTAAGGGCAATTTATCATGGCCAATCCACCTAACCTGCACGTCTTTGGACTGTGGGAGGAAACTAGAGCACCCGGATGAAACCCACGCAGACACGGGGAGAATGTGCAGACTCCACACAGAGTGATCCAGCGGGGAATCGAACCTGGGACCCTGGTGCTGTGAAGCCACAGTGCTATCCACTTGTGCTACCGTGCTGCCCATTAAGAAGAAACCTTTGAGACTGTACAATAAATGAAAACGAACGGCAATGTATATAATTTTGAAAATGCCAACAAAAATATTTTTTAAAAAAAAGTAATGTGGTTGACTCTAAACCGCTCTACGAATGGCCTAACAAGCCACTGTTGTATCAAAACAAGCAAGACTGACGGCAGCAGTTCCAAAAGTGGCCACACCACCTGCGAGGGTAACAAATCTGGCCTCATCAGCAACACCCACATCCTGTGAGTGAACAAAGCAAAACACTACAACTTGATGAGGCACGAGTAATTTTGTCTTTTTTCCATATGTAATTGCCTCTGCATCATGTTTGTTCTGGCTGGACTTCCAGTTGCGGCTATGCCGAGGTAGGTCGCACGTTCGGCAGCTCCCGCCAGGAACGGACTTTTGGGCTCTTTATAGAGGGGCCCCAACGGCATTTGTTTGATGGCTCCCAGTGGGAAGGTGACAGCAAGGTCCCCCCGACATTATATGGATTGGACCAGGAGTGGAGAGGTTAAGAAAGTGATTCTGGTGCAGCGGAAAGTGCGAGGGAGGAAAAGCAAGATGGCGGCGGGTGGCGACCAAGCAGCGTGGGCGCAGTGGTCGCAGGAGCATCAGGAGTTCATCAAACGCTGCTTTGCGGAGCTGAAGGCAGAATTGCTAGAGCCGATGAAGGCGTCGATTGACAAGCTGGTGGAGACCCAGAAGGCCCAAGGGGCGGCGATCCGGGAGGTGAGGCAAAAAGCCTCGGAGAACGAGGATGAGATCTTGGGCCTGGCGGTGAAGGTGGAGGCGCACAAGGCGCTGCACAAGAGGTGGCAGGAAAAATTTGAGGACCTGGAGAATAGGTCAAGGAGGAAGAATCTTCGGATCCTGGGTCTCCCTAAGAGTGGAGGGGCCCGATGCCGGGGCATACATGGGCACGATGCTCAATTCGCTGATGGGCGCGGGAGCTTTCCCGAGGTCCCTGGAGCTGGATGGGGCTCATCGGGTCCTGGCAAGGAGACCCAAAGCCAACGAGCCTCCAAGGACTGTAGTGCTGAGGTTCCACCGCTTTATGGACAGAGAGTGCGTCCTGAGATGGGCCAAAAAAGAGCGGAGCAGCAGGTGGGAGAACATGGAGATCCGAATCTACCAGGACTGGAATGCGGAGGTGGCTAAGAAGAGGGCTGGTTTTAACCGGGCTAAGACGGTTCTCCATCGGAAGGGGGTGAAGTTCTGGATGCTGCAGCCAGCGCGATTGTGGGTCACGTTCCAAGATCGGCACCACTATTTTGAGACGACTGATGAGGCATGGAGCTTTATCCAGTCTGAAAAGTTGAACTCAAACTGAGGGTTTGTTCTGGGGCAATGTTTACTGCATTTGGGGAATGTTCTTTTTGTTTTGGTGCTGGGTGAGAGTGTGGGCATCGGTATTGGAGGGGCACGGCCCCGCGGAGGAAGAGGGGGGGGTGGAGGCCCGGGGATGGGGAGTTGGGGTAAGGCCGCAAAAAAGGAATAGCGCCAGATGGGGCGGGGCCAGCTCAGACGCAAAGCACGGGCTTTTTCCCGCGTTAGGGAAGGATGGGGGCGGTGCTGGAGAGGAGCGCACACTGATTGCCAAGGTGTGTGGTGTGTGTGGGGGGGGGGGATTCTCACACTGGGGGGGGCTGATGGAATGGCGAGAGAGGCCGGGGTCAGCAGGAGTCAGCTGACTTACAGGAGTCTCATGGGGGGAGCAAAATGGCTAGATGAGTATCTAGCAAGGGGGGGGGGTGACTGGGTTGCTGCTGCATTGGCCAAAGGGGAGCTGGAAGTAGGAGAGGTAGTCGGGGCGGGGGTCCGTCGCCTGGGGGACTGGAGGGTGCGGGAGGCGCAGGCACGTGGCTGGCCTAGAAAAGGAGATGGCTAGTCGGCAGGGGGAGGCGGGGCGAGTGGCCCCCTGATCCGGCTGATAACTTGGAATGTGAGGGGCCTGAACGGGCCGGTCAAGAGGGCCCGGGTGTTCACGCACCTAAAGGGACTGAAGGCAGACGTGGTTATGGTCCAGGAGACGCATCTGAAGGTGGCAGATCAGGTGAGGCGGAGAAAGGGATGGGTAGGGCAGGTCTTTCATTCAGAGCTGGATGCGAAGAACAGAGGGGTTGCAATACAGGTGGGGAAGCGGGTGTTGTTCGAGGCACTGAATATTGTAGCGGATAATGGAGGTCGATATGTGATGGTGAGTGGTAGGTTGCAGGGGGTGCGGGTGAATGTGTATGCACCGAATTGGGATGATGCTGGATTTATGAAACGCATGCTGGGTCGGATTCCAGATCTGGAGGTAGGTCGCTAGACAATTTTTGGGGGGGGGGGGGGCTGTGGCACCTCGATGTGGGACTGTTGGCGGATGAGGATGTGCGGGGGCGGGTGCGGGGGTGTTTTGAAAGATACTTGTAGGCCAACGACAAAGGGGAGGTGCAGGTGGGGGTAGTCTGGGAGGCGCTGAAGGTGGTGGTCAGGGGAGAGCTAATCTCCATTAGGGCCCACAGGGAGAAGAGAGGGGGGAGGGAGAGGTTGGTGGGGGAGATTTTAAGGGTGGACAGGAGTTATGCAGAGGCCCCTGAGGAGGGGCTACTTAGGGAGCAACGGAACCTCCAGACGGAATTCGACCTGATGACCACAGGGGAAGCAGAGGCACAGTGGAGGTATGGGGAGAAGGCGAGTCGGATGCTGGCACATCAGCTTTGTAAGAGGGAGGCAGCAAGGGAGATTAGTGGAGTTAGGGATAGAGGGGGGAATACGGTGCGGAGTGCGGTGAGAATAAACGAGGTATTTAGGGACTTTAGGGGATCTGTACAGGTCTGAGCCCCCAGCGGGGGAAGAGGGGATGCGACGATTCCTAGATCAGCTGAGGTTCCAGAGGGTGGAGGAGGAGCAGGTGGCTGGTTTGGGGAGCGCCGATTGGGCCGCAGGAGATGGTTAAAGGATTGGGGAGCATGCAGGCGGGGAAGGCCCCGGGGCCAGATGGGTTCCCGGTTGAATTTTACAGGAAATACGTGGACCTGCTGGGCCCGTTGCTGGTGAGGACTTTTAATAAGGTGAGGGAGGAGGGGACCTTGCCCCCGACAATGTCTATGGCGCCGATTTATTTGATTTTGAAGCGGGACAAGGATCCATTGCAATGTGGGTCGTATAAACCGATCTCGCTCCTCAATGTTGACGCTAAGGTGCTGACTACGAGAATTGAGGACTGTGTCCTGGGGGTGATTCATGAGGACCAGACGGGATTTGTGAAGGGTAGGCAGCTGAATGCTAATGTGCAGAGGATCCTCAATGTGATTATGATGCCCTCGGTGGAGGGGGAAGCGGAGGTAGTGGCAGCTATGGACGCGGAGAAGGCCTTTGTTCGGGTGGAGTGGGAGTATTTTTGGGAAGTGTTGCGGAGGTTTGGGGAGGGGTTCATCAGTTGGGTCAGGCTGCTATATAGAGCTCCTGTGGAGAGTGTGGCTACGAACTGGCGGAGGTCGGAGTACTTTCAGCTGTACCGGGGGACGAGGCAGGGGTGTCCCCTATCCCCCTTGTTGTTTGCACTGGCAATTGAGCCGCTGGCCATGGCACCGAGGAAGTCCAGGAAATAGAGGGGATTGGTTCGGGGGGGGGGGGGGGGGGGAGAAAGAACACCGGGTGTCGTATGCTGATAACCTGTTGTTGTATGTTGCGGATCCAGCGGAGGGGATGGCGGAGGGATCCTTAGGGAGTTTGGGGACTTTTCGGGGTATAAACTCAACGTAGGGAAAAGTGAGCTCTTTGTGGTGCATTCAGGGGACCAGGGAGGGGGGGGATAGACGAGCTACCGCTGAAGAGGGCGGAAAGGAGCTTTCGGTACCTGGGGATCCAAGTAGCTAGGAGTTGGGGGGCCCTGCACAAGCTCAATTTGACGCAGTTGGTGGAGCAGATGGAGGAGGATTCTAAAAGATGGGATATGCTGCCACTCTCACTAGCGGGTAGGGTGCAGTCGATCAAAATGACGGTCCTTCCGAGGTTTCTCTTGGTTTTCCAGTGCCTTTCCATTTTGATCCCCAAGGCCTTTCTCAAACGGATAAGCAGGAGCATCATGGGATTTGTGTGGGCAAATAAGACCCCTAGGGTGAAGAGGGTGTTTCTGGAGCGTGGGGGGGGGGGGGAGACGGGACCTGGCACTGCCAAATCTATGTGGCTATTATTGGGCAGCCAATGTGGCAATGATCCGTTTAAGTGAGTAATGGAGGGAAAGGGGGCAGCGTGGAAGAGGCTAGAGATGGCGTCCTGTGTGGGCACGAGCCTGAGGGTGCTGGTGACGGCACCACTGCCTCTCTCGCCGACAAGGTACACCACGAGTCCGATGGTGGCGGCGACGCTGAAGATCTGGGGGCAGTGGAAGCGACACAGGGGCGAGGTGGGAGCCTCGGTTTGGTCCCCGATTCGGGAGAATCATCGGTTCGTCCCGGGAAGGATGGATGGGGGGTTTCGGAGCTGGCATCGGGCAGGGATTAGAAGAATGGGGGACCTGTTTATCGATGGGACGTTTGCAAGCCTTGGGGCGCTGGAGGAGAAGTTTGGGCTACCCCCGGGAAACGCTTTCAGGTACATGCAAGTGAGGGCGTTTGTGAGGCGGCAGGTGGGGGAATTCCCGCTGCTTCCAGCACATAGGATTCAGGACAGGGTGATTTTGGGTGTATGGGTTGGAGAAGGCAAGGTTTTGGCGATTTACCAGGAGCTGCAGGAAGAGGAGGAGGTCTCGGTGGAGGAGTTAAAGGGCAAGTGGAAGGAGGAGCTTGGGGAGGAGATAGATGAGGGTCTGTGGGCGGATGCCCTGAGTAGGGTTAATTCTTCCTCCTCTTGCGCCAGGCTCAGCCTAATACAGTTTAAAGTTACTCAGAGCGCATATGACAGGGGCGAGGTTGAGTAGGTTCTTTGGGGTGGAGGACAGATGTGGGAGTTGCTCGGGGAGCCCAGCAAATCATGTCCATCGTCGTGCCCGGCGCTGGATGGGTTTTGCGAGGACTATGTCCAAGGTGGTGAACGCCTGGGTCAAGCTGAGCTGGGGATTAGCATTATTTCGGGTATCGGACGAGCCGGGAGAACAGGAGGCGAAAGAGGCCGGTATTCTGGCCTTTGCGTCCCTGGTAGCCCGGCAGGGGGTTTTGTTGCTATGGAATTTGCTAAGCCCCCTAGTGTGGGAGCTTGGATCAATGGCATGGCAGGGTTCATCAAGCTGGAGAGGATAAAGTTTGCCTTGCGAGGGTCTGTGCAAGGGTTTTTCAGGCAGTGGCAACCTTTCCTCGACTATCTCGCGGAGCGTTAGGAGGAGGTCAGCAGCAGCCCAGGGGCGGCTGGGGGGGGGGGGGGGGGGTCCCTATTTGTGTTTTCTACTGTTATATGGGGGGTTATTGTATTTGGGGGAAATCCAATGTATAATTTCTGCTTGTTGTGTTTTTGTTTCTTTTTCTTGCTGGGGGTGGGTGGGGGGGGGTTTGTTGAAAAATTTGAATATATATATTTTCTCCAAAAAAATGTTTGTTCTGGCTGTAAAATCCTGTTGTTCCATCACCATACTTATTTCAACTTTTGAAACTGTGTACATTAGTAGTTGGGAAGGAATTACAAAATTCACCAAATTCACCACTTTACCGGTGAAGATTGAAATCCCCAAAGCATCCACTATCAACTTCAGAAATAAGCTGCAATAAGCCACATTACGAGGGGGTCCCTTCTACTAAATATTGACAGTCTTACCAGGACATTTTCATAAACATAATGGATTCTCCAGTCCTCTGTTCGGAGTTTGTAACCCAACCACAATCATTTATTACATTTGAGGATTATCAGACACCAACAGGATTTTCATATACTTTCCTTGTTTAACAGAAGACAATCGACTTTGGTCTCAGAGAAGCTAAGAATTGCATGCAAACTTCCCTCAAACTACATATGAAGGTTTGCAAGCAAGTACACAGAGTCCTCAAATGTCCAAAATGTTTATGATTCGCAAAATATTTATGATCAGTAAACGTTTTGCACGAAAAGTATGAAACATACCACTTCCTTTTCTTCTGAATTATAATCCTCTTTCTTTGCACGTAAAATCATAATCTACGAAATCTGCACACATTGCAGTTACATCAGCCAAACAGGACATGACATTTAATGCATAGTTACACTGCACAGCAGTGTGATCAGTCAAGTATGACAGCCATCATTAAATTTATAAACATGTAGATCTCTTTTATTCTCCCCAAACAATAACTTGCATGTGCTTATAACAGACATGAACATACAGTAGTTTACACAATACATGAGCCTTGAAGCATGCAACAAGTGAGCAAGGGCAGGATGGGAAAAGTTGTCCCCCAAGGGAGACAGATGCCGGCCTGTGCGAAGCCCCGGAAGACTTTGGCCAGCTTCTCCAATGTTCCTGTCGGATGAACCAGCAAGGAGAACATTGTTGAAGCAGACAGCCACTCTGGGCAAACCCGCAGGATGTTCTCCATAACTTCGGAAAATCATGCATGCCGAGGAAACTCCAAACAGCAGCCAGGTGTACTCTTATAAACCCCGGTGGGTGTTAATGGTGATTAAAACTCCAGGAGGCAGGGTCCAGGACCAACTGCAGGTACACATGGCTTATGTCGAGCTTAGTGAAAGCCGTGCCACCACTGAGCTTGGCGTAGAGGTCCTAGGTTCAGGGACCAGGTAATGGTCCAAACAGGAGACACATTTTGTAGTTGCCATACAGTAGCACAGAGCCATCAGACCTTAGTACGGGCACCATTGGGACAGCCAAGTCGGCAAACTGAATGCAGCAGACAATGCCCAATTGCTCCAACTTGGTGTCCACTTTCAGTACGGGACCAGTCGAGCTCAGAAATAGCAGGATGGCGCTAATGGGTGCACGCTGATCTTGGCCACCGCTCCTAAAGACCCCAGGGAATTCTGCCAGAATCCCTTCAGGGCCATTCAGGTACATACGGCAGACTCTCTGCCAATCCAGTTTCAGGTGTCGCTGTCACTGGTGGCCTCACAATCTTGGTCCCCCACCACGGACCACCACCAACGGCAGACATGTCGATTGTTGGCTGTACGTCACAGAGGGTGGGGTGGTCACGCCAGGAGAGCAGGAGTCCTCGCGGGGCCGTATGAGGCCTAGGTCCTGGCATCCGTCCGGAGGCCACTGTCTAGGTTGCCTTGTTCAGGAGGCTGGAAGCCCTCAGGCGCCCTGCGGCAGCAACCTCTGTCGCTGCGGCGTGCGCCCCACTGCCGGGGGTCTCGTTCTTCGGGCCTTGGAAACCCCATCGGCACTCGTTCGGGCATCCCAGATTCAGGACCGCCATTCCCTTGTACCCCAAGCTTAGTGCTCTTGTAGGAGATGGTAATTTTGACTGCTCGCTATAGAGCAAGATGTGTTTCCGTCAAATGTTTACACTGTCTGGTGTTAGACATTTTAGTTGCTGTGATATGAAGAGTCTAAAAGTTCTGTTCCTTTTTCACAAACACACATTTATTTCCTTCCAACAGCCTTTGCACAAAACTCACTATACATCACCTGACAGAGGCCACCTGAAGCCCCTTTACATATCAGTGTCAATTAATGGATACTTAACATAAATGAGACAACTAATTGCAATGTCTCTTAACCCATTACTTAACAGCCTCCCCTTCCTTGGAGAAAAAAAAATAATTAGGTGAAAACAAAATTTCAAGAAACTCAAAAACACACGATTCCCCCCTCCCTTTTTTTTGTTTGAACGAGAAAGAAAAAAAGTCACAGAAACAAGCGCCCTTCATTAACAATATCCAAACGTTTCGGTGAACTGTCCCCTCTTTTCGTAAAACAGTCCGACAGTTGATAGCTCCTGTCGACCCATTTAATTTTTGTTATTTCCCCGTCCAACATCTGCTTCAAACTTGCGATGTCTATCGTAACCTCTTTTCATTTACACTTTTTGTAGAGTGCACATTTTCCCGCAAGGATTTATTATCAATGTGACCGTCAATAGGTATATTACCCAAATCCCCTAATCCCAAAATTTCTGTCAATATCATACTTACATAAAAGGCCATATCCACCGCCTCTACAAGGCTTAACGTCTCAGCAGCCAAAGTGCTTTTTACCACTCTCCTTATTTTGTTTCCCACACAAGCAGGCAACATTGACCATCGTTCCCCAAAAGGAAAATTATAAAACCTCCTGCGCTTGAAACCCCATCACATAAATTTGCGTAGGACGCATCCCTATAAACTATGAGTTTCAAGTGCCTACAGTCACCTAAAACTGGGAACTTCAAAACACACTCCTGCATTTTTAGTTTGGCCAACGCTTTATTTGCTCTTATTACGTCTTCCACTTTGGGATCATTCATTTTTGTACTCAATTCTAAGACATCAAAACTCACATCCAGTCTAGTCTGTCTACCTAACCAGTTCAGTTGCCCAATTAAACTTTGCAGTTGCACTTTTTCTATCTTTGAAACCATTGCATCT
Organism: Scyliorhinus torazame; assembly: GCF_047496885.1. Lineage (NCBI taxonomy): Eukaryota > Metazoa > Chordata > Chondrichthyes > Carcharhiniformes > Scyliorhinidae > Scyliorhinus > Scyliorhinus torazame. The sequence goes on along the minus strand of NC_092707.1, from coordinate 172,757,608 downwards.
TTTTGTGAAACTCTGCCACGACTAATTGCTATTGGGCTGATGCTTTCCAAATAAGATTGCTGATGTAAAGTTGCCCCTAACTTAGTCTGTCCAATTTCCAGTCCAATATATTTAAATGCACCGGAAGCCTGACTTCCAATCCTGAATTCTTTCCTCAAACCAGAGATTACAATAGCTTCAAAATCACAAGTCCCACCCCACAAAAAATCATCGACATGCATCATAAAAATGCCAGAAAGATTTCCTTTATAGTGCCAGTAAAACATTGCCGGATCTGCTTTCAACTGGCAACAGCCTAACTTGAACAAAACTGACCTTACCGAAAATTACCAGACTCTAGGTGCATCATTCAATCCATATACACATTTGTTCAACTTCCAGAGTACCCCTTCTGTGTTAGCTGCTTCTTTTAGGAGGATGGAGAAAAAGGTCTCTCTGGAGCTGATGCCCCTGCATAAAGGCAGCTTTCATATCTATAGATTTGCATTCCCATGCCTTTGTGGCTAATAGAGCCAAGAAGATCTTTAAAATAACCTTTCCTGTTGTAGGTGAATCTACCCTTAAATCCTGCTCTTCTAAGTTTTCTTCAAATCCCCTTGCCACAAGCCTGGCCTTTGCCTTATAAGTTCCATCCGGAAGAACCTTTTCCGTGCAAATCCATCTGTGGGATAGAGCTTTTTGTCCCCTATCCGGTACTTGCGTGTATACCCCAAATTCACTCCAACTATGCAATTCTTGCTGTTTAGCTTCTTTGATAATTTTCATCTAATTTATTTGAAGCCACCAAAAGCTCACGTGCATGTGGGCTTCTACTCCTATTAGTATTCGTAGTCTTACTCATGTTCCGAGATCTTGATAAACTACGTCCCCTCTCCCACCTGGTATCTCGTTCTGTACTGCTACTGCTTGATCTTTCCCTTCTGCTGTGGAATGTCCTTTCAATAGTTCTCTACCTTTTCCTGTGGACCTGTTCACTATCCGATGTACTATCTGTACTGGCACTGCGTTTCTGTGCCCTCCATATTTGAACTGTTTTCCCATTCCATTGTCTTGACTCCTTCCCCTGAATGCTGTACATTCAATCAATGTTTATACTTTTCAGTGGCCTTCCCTGCTCTACTAATAACAGTTGCATTTGTCTGCTTTGTCTAAGTTTGAAAATTTGTAATCTGTCCCCATTATCCTTGATGAATGTATCCCAACAGTTTGATTACCATATTACAAAATAATTGTTTTGCCATCTATGCCTATGATCTTCCCTGGGCCTTTCCCATGGCCACAATGTTGTTAAAATCCCTGGCCAAAGGTAGGGTTACGATCGGCCGTGCTGGTGTCCTTCTGTACTTCTTACAAACTTCACAGCGGTCACTAACCTGTTCTATCAGTTTAGTATAGTCATCATCCCTTACCACTGCATCCTTTAATAAGTTTTTCAGCCTCCGAGGAGACGGATGTGCAAATTGCCTATGCAGTTTTAATACCACAAGCTTTTTAATCAGCTAAAGTCCCATTAACACATCCATAACCACTCTACTTGAAATATTATTTGTCAGTAATGGAATACAATAGTGTCCCGACTGTGTAAATTGTAAGTCCACCGTCTTTCCAAAAATTGTTGCCTTATCCTGTTCCATATCCAGTTCCATGTGTGCTTTCTTCATCGATGGTCTGCTCAGAAGCAAAGGTATCTCACTCGATACAACATCCGTGCTAATGAAATGATTCACTCGGCAATATTGCAAGGGATCACCACTCTTTTCAGCGACTTCAGAGTATTATCATCCCCAAACCTGATCCCCAAACTATCATCCTTAACCTTGTTACGATTTTCGGCATTCAAAGAGTCCAGGTAACATTTTAACCAGTCAATTTCACACACCGTAGATGTGCAGCCACTGTCCAATACAGCACAGTTGAAGGATTCTGCAACCAACACCCTCATTACCGGCGTAAAACTAATTGTCAATAGGACAATGCCTTCTTTCTGGTCACTATCGTTTTCCCCTTCTGACTCTTCCGTGTCATGTGTCGCTTCAAACATTCTATCATAACAAGTTGGACAGCTGAAAGCATAATGGTATTGAGTCACATCGAAAACATCGATTTATCATGCCCCGTGCATTTCTGGGGTTCATCTTCCTATTGTAGGTTCTAACTGGGTTTCTGTTTCTCATAATTTCCTTGTCTCGGTCTCCTTCTATAGTCTTGAGCCCTGTTGGTAGCCATACGATTTCGCCATCCTGTTAGTAGTGTATCTTCCATATTCTGCCTTATTGCAGGCTGACCTATTTGGGTCATCACTCATCGGAATCGGAGGTTTCCCCAGAAACATTTGTAAAGCTTTTGTCATCTGCTCGAATAAGGTATCCTTGTCAGTAAACTGAACTCCTGTCAAAACCAGGAGCCTATCCATGTTGCTCACTCTAGCACAATCAAGTATTTTAAAGGCCAAGACAGACTGTGGAAATTCCAGATTGTGTTTCTGCAGTCTTTTATATAGTCTGCCAAATTCCATTTTATGAAAATGAAATGAAAATCGCTTATTGTCACAAGTAGGCTTCAAATGAAGTTACTGTGAAAAGCCCCTAGTCGCCACATTCCAGCACCTGTTCGGGGAGGCTGATACGGGAATTGAACCATGCTGCTGGCTTGCCTTGGTCTGCTTTCAAGGCCAGCGATTTAGCCCTGTCGTCTTCCACGGCGATATCCTCCATTTTCCGGTACTTATCAAAATCCGACCATGCTTCATACGCACTTAACAAGTCATCTTTCTTATAAATCTTATCTATATAATGTAATAAAGTCCCCAGACCTTCTTCTGAGTCTAACTCTTCCAATTCCAGCTCAGAAAGCACTTTGTTTCGGATTTTACTGCCATATGTTAGAGAAAGAACCAATGCCATACCTTGTTTTCTCTTTCCCAAAGCAGTTACCTTAGTCCACATAACTACTGCACTTCTCCATTGGTCGTACGATTCCCTTTCAGAAAATAAGGGAGGATAGTCATATCCAGCCATCTTTATCCTCGGTTCAGCCATATATCCCTTTTTTTTTTTTCTTTTCTCACTCACTCCTTGGTTTGATCTGGAAAGTTGTATCTTTCAACCCTTCACATTTACACAGCAACCATCCTCTACTACCAATTGTTAGACGTTTTAGTTGCTGTGATATGAAGAGTCTAAAGTTGTTCCTTTTTCACAAACACATTTATTTCCTTCCAACAGCCTTTGCACAAAACTCACTATACATCACCTGACAGAGGCCACCTGAAGCCCCTTTACATATCAGTGTCAATTAATGGATACTTAACATAAATGAGACAACTAATTGCAATGTCTCTTAACCCATTACTTAACACCTGGCTGCATCGTGGTCGCCGCAGACGAACCAGTCTCACAGGGATTTGCACAAAGTAGGCCCAAAATCACAAGTGTCGGCGATTTTATGCAATCACGCCAAAAATCACTGTTGGAGTCCCCTTGGGTCTGGGTGGCTGTATGGAAGCGGAACCTGCAGACGACAACGGGGAACTTCGAATTCAAGGTGTTCCCCAACCAGGGCTATTGGTGCAGCAAAGGACCAGGAATCCTGTACATCTGGGTACGTTAAAATCTTGATCAATGCATAGGTTGGTCCACCAACAACCATCACTAAGACCAGTTTGCCTTTCTTCCCAGATAATTGCTTTTGTCCTGACAAAATACTGCATTTGGTGATTTAGCACAGGGCTAAAGAGCTGGCTTTTAAAGCAGACCAAGGCAGGCCAGCAGCACAGTTCCCGTACCAGCCTCCCTGAACAGGCGCCAGAATGTGACGACTAGGGGCTTTTCACAGTAACTTCATTTGAATCATTTGAGGGCAGCACGGTAGCATTGTGGATAGCACAATTGCTTCACAGCTACAGGGTCCCAGGTTCGATTCCGGCTTGGGTCACTGTCTGTGCGGAGTCTGCACATCCTCCCTGTGTCTGCGTGGGTTTCCTCCGGGTGCTCCGGTTTCCTCCCACAGTCCAAAGATGTGCAGGTTAGGTGGATTGGCCATGCTAAATTGCCCTTAGTGTCCAAAATTGCCCTTAGTGTTGGGTGGGGTTACTGGGTTATGGGGATAGGGTGGAGGTGTTGACCTTGGGTAGGGTGCTCTTTTCAAGAGCCGGTGCAGACTCGATGGGCCGAATGGCCTCCTTCTGCACTGTAAATTCTATGAAAGCCTACTGGTGACAATAAGCGATTTTCATTTCAACTCGCATCAAACGGTTCCAACTTCCCAATGTGGGGCGGTAGGCTGAAGAGATGTCTCCTGAGGCCTAGACGAAGTGGTCCAGGTATGCAATATGCGGTGCCGATGGCAGCTCCACTTCAATCTCGTCACCAGTGTACGATCAGACGAAGTGGCCACACGGGAACGCACAGTTGGACACAAACAAGTTTTATTTCTCATACAGCAATCGCTCCACTTCACACAGGGTCTCCCTCCTCGACCGGCACTCGAGGTTTTTATACTGAGAGGCTCCTCTTGTTAAGGGGGAAGCCCCACCTCTTATACTGGGGAAGTTCGTATTCAGAGGTGGTCACGGGGAACTAGATGGTTTACGCCCGGTGACCTCCAAGAGGGTCATAACAAGTGAGATTTAGCTGTCCTTGTACACAAATTACAAAGCAAAAGCACAGGTACAAAATCAAAAAGACAAATGGAATGCTGCCCTTTACCTCAAGGCAATGTGGTACGAAGGAAAGTTATGCTTCAGTTGTAGAGGAACTTGCTCAAACCCTATCGGTAGTACTACATTAAGCTTTGGGCACTGCATTTCAGGAAGGGCATATTGGTTTTGAATGAGGCACGCATCAGACATACCATTGTATCCATTTTAGAGGGATAAACTACAGAGAACAGTTTTCATAAACTTGGGTTGCATTCGTTTGAGTATAGAAGATTGGAGGGTGATCTAATTGAGGTGTTCAAAACATTAAAAATATTTTATAGGATAGACACTGATGAACCATTTCTGTGGAGTTTGGAGGCAAGAAAAATAAATCAGAATTAGAGGTAGCAATAATAAAATTAGAGCAAAACCATTTAGGAGCAAAATCAGTAAGCACTTAGTAATTTGGCACTCTTCCCCAAAAAAGGTTGTGGATTCTAGTACAGTATGAGCTTTCAATGATACCATGAATTTTTTTTTTTTTTTTTTTTTTTTTTTAAGGTCAGTGTTATCAAAAGATCTAGATAGAGAAAAAGACAAAGAAAATAAGTTTGAAGTAGAAATCAATAAGAGTCAAGAGATACAGATAGACCAAACAAAAACAGGAATATGGATTTGAGGTAGAGATCAGGAATAAAGTAACTGAATGGCAGTGCAGGCTTTGAGACCTGCACTGATAAAGGTGTGCATTGATAAAACAAGGTCACATATTTAAACTAACATAACCCAATGAACGTGACCGATGTAATTCAAGATGTAGCCTTTGATAATTTGTTGCAACCTCATGCCATATTACTCATCCATATTCACAAGCTGACATTAACATTTTAACCAGTAGTCATTTAAGTTCCAGGTTTTACTGTCTAAAGTACATAAAATATTAAAAACACTTTTATCCTGATTTAATATTTTTGAAAGGTTAATCACTGAAGTGGATAACATTTGCAATTTAATCAATTAATCTGATTATGCATTTGATTTTAAAAAAAAAATATGGTCCCAAAAAGTGAAAACGGCCAGAAACTCAGTGCACCGTCTGAAGGGGGCAAAACATAACCTGCTTACTAGAAGTAGTCGTTTGGCTCCTTAAGCCGGTTTTGCCATTCATTAAAGTCATGGCTGATCTAATTGTGGTTTTAACTGCAATTTCCTGCTGCCCCCTAATCCTGGACTCCCTTGTAGATCAAAAGTCTAACATAGCCTTATTCATATTCAATGATCCAGCCTACAATGCTCTCTGGAGTAGGGAATTCCAAAAATCAGGATGGTCCTCTGGGAGAAGTAATTCCTCCTCATCTCTGTCTTACATGGAAGACCCTTTATTTTGAAACTGTACCTCTAGCTCTAGATTGTCCCACAAAGGGAAACAGTCACTCAGGGACTACCCTTTCAAGACTCCTCAGAATCTTATATATTTCAATAAGATCACCTCACAACCTCTCCTCATAAGACAGCCCCCTTCATCCCAGGAATCAACCTATGTACTTTCTCTGAATTGCCTCCAAGACAAGTATGCCCTCCTAAAGTAAGGTGACTGAAACTGTAAACAGTCACACCAATGCAATATACAGTTGTCGCAAGACTTCCCTACTTACATGCTCCACCCTGTGCTTTCCCAATTACTTGTTCCAGTCGTCTGCTGACTTTTTGCTATCCCTTTGAAGACTCTTTGTATCCTCCCCACACCTTGCTACTTTACCTATTACCAAGTTTAGCTACAATAAACTTGGTCCCTTCATCCTAGTCATTAACGTAGATCAGAAACAGCTGAGGCCCCAGCACTGATCCTGTGGCAATTTCCTACCTGAAAATGATCCATTTATTCAGAATCAGTTTCCGGTTTGCTCGCCAATATTCTATCTATGCTAATATATTACCTCCAACACACATGAGCTCTTATCTTGTGCAGTAACCTTTTATGTGGCATTGTTAGAATTGGTGTGCATTTTGAATATTTGCTACCAATTCAGATTTTAAAACTTAGGTGCAATAATTCTGTGTAGCCCACTTTCACATCTGCAAAATAAACAAATTTCAGCCACACTATTTAAATAAAGGTGCACCTTAACTATATCTGACAACAGAAGCCACACAGCCAAATAAAGCAATTAAAAATCCTTGAAGACGTGATCCTGTAAAATCTGTAGTACTTAAAAAATCTCACTTTGATGCACAATATGGATTTGCCTTTCCCTATCTGTGTTCTTCTGTTTATTAGTAAACAAAAGACAAGTACTTCTGCTGCAGAACTTTCCTGCAAATTTTCAAATATTCATCAACTTTTTCTGGTTGCTTGGCAGTACACAACTTGAGTATTGCTGAAAAAAAGAGACTTGAATATTTTCATCTTGCACTCATCAGGACAGGTGCAAGGATGTAAATTTCAAAGAAAGCAACAATTTATTCTGCATGAGAAAAAGTGGAATGCCTGGACATGTTCATTTTACCTGCAGAGGCCAGGTCCCTGCATGTGAATACATACAATGCATCTAACAAGCACAAGTGAGAAACACTGCGTGCTTGATTGATAATCTTAAATTAGTAGAATTCGCAAAACACTTGGGATTGTTCATCTAGTGTTGCCCAATTGCAAAGTCCCAAGAAACTCAAATGTTCTGAGTTTTGCCAGCACAGGCTGGTTAAGTACTGTGTCTACGTCAAAGAGCTATTTGATATGATCCATCAGTTGTTGGGACGTATGGCCTATGTACCCGGCATTTCATTAGCACCAGATCCATATACCACATTTATCATTTGTAAGGCAGAACATAGTTTTGGCTTGACGGCAGCATGTTAGCTCCAGCTAGTCGGAAATATACCACACAAACAGCATATCCCCACAATGCAATAAAGCTGTGTAACCAACATAATTGATTAGTGACTGGAATAGGATAAATGGGGCTCACTGTGCTCAGGGAGGGTAACCATTTGAACTAATTGATTACTACAACAGCAGTGCAGGCATGGAACTTCAACTGACTACTAGGTTCAATTAACTGATTTATATTCCGGTCACAGCAGAACAGTTTAGTAGACACATTTCTTCTAGTGAAACTAATTGTTGGAGCAGCATGGCAGACCTGGTCAGTGACTTCAATAGACTGGTTCTCAGGTTCTTGTAAACTCGGGTGCCTGGGGCTCTCACTACAATGTGATGGATACCCCCCTCCCAATTAATACCACTCCTGAGGGCATGGTCAGTTAACACCACCACTGAGGGTATGGCCAGTTTTGTAGGTAGGGAATGTTTGGAGAAAGGGCACTTCTGAACTATTATAAAAGAAAGGGCACTTCTGAACTAGTATAAAAGGTGAAAGATAGTTGGGTGTGAAGTAGTGATGGCAACACATTGTGCTTACAATTCCACAATATTTTGCCTTATTTCATTTTAGTCCAGCCCAACCATAATCATGTGGAAACTGCAGGCCATAATATGCCTGGCTGTCCAAGCTAACTACCATCAGATTTGGCTTGACCATCTCAAATAATATTAATTCTCCTCTAAATAGTCAAACCTTCTTCGTAAAAGAAAGATGTGCATTTATATATATATATATATATATATATATATATAGTATTTCACGACCTCATGAGGCTGTATAAATCATTGTTGTAACTTTGGAAACACAACAGCAAATTTGCACCCAAACCTCCCACAAATGTCAAATGCAATACTATCTGAGCGGTGTTGGTTAAGAGTGGAAGAATAAACATTGGCAAGTATACCAGGGAAAGTATCAGTTCTTTGTCAAGGTAGCACCATGGGATTTTGTTTACACTCATCTGAGGGTAAACAGGACTTTGCTTTAATATCTTATCTGGAATACTCCCTCAGTACTGCACTGAGTGCCTTGATTTTGTGTTCGGTCTCTGAAGCAGGACATAAACTCACAACCTTGACTCTTGAGGTGAGGGTGCTATTCACTGAGCCACAAATGGCACTGCCCCATAAAGAGCTCCCTTGTACAGCATGTGACTGCTTTTTTGACCTGCGTCACTATGACAGGATTTGAAGATCAGGAGTTTGTTTACACAAAAATATGCTGAATGTAATTTTACTTTTACAAGTTTTGATTGTGGTTTATTGAAAAAAATTGCATATTTTTTTCCACAGCCACACATTTTAATATTTATCATATTCCAACATTACAATAATTACTTCACTACAGGTGTACTTCATTAGCTGGAATGCGCTTTGGGTTGCTCTGAAGCAAAAGACACTCTTTCCCCTTCATTTTATTCGAATACAATTCCAGTTGCACTCAGGTAAAAAAAAAATGCGGCTAGCTCCAGAATACTACTTTCAAACAACTTAAATGACTCTTTTGCATAGAGGGAAAGTAAGATTGCAAGTACATCAGCACACAGAAGAATTTCCATTTTTGAAAATGCACATGATTTGCCAAGTTAAGTTCCGGGGAACAAGATGTCACCTACTTAATATACCTGGTTATTTTTATTATTTTCCGGTTCTCACTACGCTCCACATGGTTTACTCAAACTGTTAAAATTAACAATTCCAAAGCAAACCCTCTGTTGCAAAACTCTCCATTTATTTAGCACCTTGAACATAGGCGACTAACCCAAGGAGCTTAATGAGATAAAAAAACTGACAAAGCCAATAGAAATATTAGGATGGATGGCAAAAAGTTGGGCCACAAGCATCTGAGGAGAAAGTGATTTGAATTCCTACAGTGCAGAAGGAAGCCATTCAACCCATCGAGTCTACCCCCACCCTCTGAAAGAGCACCCTACGTCGACCCCTGCCCTATCCCTGCAACCCCACCTAACCTGCACACTAAGGGGCAATTTAGCATGGCCAATCTGCCTAACCTTCACTTGTTTGGAATGTGGGAGGAAACCGGAGCACCCAGACATGGGGATAAAGAGCAAACTCCACACATCACCCACCCAAGGCCAGAAGTGAACCCTTGTCCCTGGCACTGTGAGGCAGCAGTCCCACCATGCCACCCCGTGATGGAGAGGTTTAGCAAACAGCTTACAGCCCAGGCAGCTGAAGGCATGGCTGATGATCTTGCAGCAAAGAGAGTGGGAAACGCTTAAGAACTAGAGGAATGCAAAGAAAAAGACTTGCAATTAAACAGCATTTTGCCATGGCCCTCGGGTGCCTCAAAGCACTTTACAGCCAATTAAGTATTTTTGACATATAATGTAGATAACATTGTAGCCAATTTACACACTGCAAACTCTCACAATAGTAATAAAATAATGACCAGAAACCTTTTTTGTGATGTTGATTAACAGATATATATTTGTTAGAACACTGGGGATAAATATTTGTTCGGACACTGGGGATAACTCCCCTGCTCTTCGGCAAAACAGTATCTTGAGATCTTTTACATCCACCAGAGCAGCCAGTTTCACACCTCATCCAAAAAAAGTTGTCAGAGGATTTTAAAGCTGTTGCGGATTAAATATAGGGACATCAAGGCCATGGAAGTGATTTAAAAGGTAATGAAAACTTTAAAATTGAGGAGTTTTGGACTACGAACCAATGTAGTTCAGCTACTATGAGGGTGATAGGCAAGTGGGGCTTGGTGCAGCTTAGGACATGGACAGAGCTTTTGACAAGCTCAACTTTTTAAAAGGGAAGATAAGAGGTCAACCAGGAATACATTAGAATAGTCTAGTCTGGAGGTTACCAAAGAACTACTGATTGTTTCAGCTGAGCTAGAAATGGTGTCAATACAGAGGTAGATGTGGTATTTGTAATGGAGAGAATATAGGGTTGAAGTTAAACTCTGCTGAAACAGGTCGCCAAGGTTGTCAACAGTAGCCAAGGATGAGGATGAATTGATAGCGAGCAAACAAAAATTGGTGGTGGGGGTTAAAGACAATGGCTTCGGTCTCCTGAATGTCTAATTGGAGAAAACTGCAGTTCATCCAGGAGTTACGTCGGAAAGGCTGCCTGACAAAAGTGCAAAATATTCATATCCAGGTAAAAGAAAATTTAAAATTACAGTATTCTAATGTCCAAAAAACTACTACTGTATTATTAAACCGAGAAAACATTTGATCAAAAGTAAATGATATTGGAGTATATTCTTGGAATCCCTTTTTTATAGGCTCCATGCGTAAATTGGTCCTATTATTAAAGACACGAGCATCGAGCCAAACAAAAAGCAGGACATTCGTCGACGTTGGAAAGGTTTTTCTTCTAATCTCGCTCCCAATCCTTTACGGTTAATAAAATTAGCACATGTTCTTTCGCCGTCCATTCTTTAAATGCACCTTGCGACTGAAACTGAACAACCTTCGATCATTAAACCGCAATCAATCGATCCTCTTAAACTCGAGGGGCTGGACGGTCTACTAGTTACAATACAAGCTGGTTCGAGGTGGGTGTTGCGTTCCTTCTTGGGGGACGCTTTCTTAAAGGGAGTTCCGACACAACCCATTTAGAAACAGTCGCCTCACTGTCCTGGGATATCGCATCCACCGCCGCCCTCCCGGGGTGAATGCAAAGCCGGATTATTGCTGCTTTGCCCAGTGTGAACCCTGCCTTTCCCGGCACCAACTTCCCCTCCGAACCCAAAAGAAATAACTCAACCCATCCCTCTCCTGGAGCCTCCACCAAGCCCGGCCACCCCGCGCTTGCCCTCCACGCCCCGGGGGGCAGGAAACACCCGACACAGAGCTCACTATAATCACGGAGCGGCCACTTCCTCCTCTACTCCAGGCCCCGGCTTTCAACCTGTTCTCCAGGCCTTGCTTCCCCCGGTCACCCCGAAACTCACAACCCGCTTCACCTGTTTACAAACAGACTCGAGGCGTGTGTCCGCCAGGCCCCGCTCGCAGGCTTCAATAAGGTTCCCGCACTCCCCCGGCGGGGAAAGAGGCACAGGCCTCAAATCCCCGGGCGGCACAGGCCTCGGTCCCCGGCTATCCCCACAGAGATTCACCTAAGAAACAATACACCTCGCCCTCAGTGGGGAGCGTTTCTTCCCAGCCCCGGCAGCGAGCTGGAGACTGGGCCCTGAAACAACGCTCCCTCCCTCCCTCAGCCAGGTGGACTGCCGACGATCGGCACGAGTCTTTTACCTGGTGGTGCCGCCGGCTCCATTCCCACGACTGCCGATTCCACTCGAACACGACTCCCCCACCACACACAAACCGACGCTTTAGACAACACGATCACTGCGCATGCGGCTCAGAGGCCGGGACACGCGCGCGCGCCTTGGGGAGCTTTAAACCGCGCGCGCCTGTGCACGAGAGCAGGGACCAATCGCGCGCGCGCGCCTGTGCACGAGAGCAGGGACCAATCGCGCGCGCGCCTCCGCTTCACTCACAGAAGCGGCTGGCTTCCTCGCCAGGCGCAGCAGATTAATGGTGGGCGGGTGATATCCGCACATCGTGTCAGCGGTCCTTGCCGCTTCCGACCGGTGTCCAGTGTTTGTCTCGACGGAAGCGTGACGTTTCTGATCTGCAGACACTCTGTATATGCAGGGTTCAAGAATTGCACATACTCGGGGCACCCTCTCCCTCCTCAATAGAATTGATAAACAGACAAAGATACGAATATCCAAAACTAAAAGACAGGTCACCCGAACAACATAGCAGTGGTAGCGGGTGATTCTAGAGTTAGTGGAATCGATTTGCCTTGTTGAAGATATAACATAATTCACTCCTATCTTTACAGAGATGCTCGCTGCCTTTTCCAGCATTTTTAGTTTTTATACCAAATGGTGCGTTACCTCCCTGATGCTTATGTGCGTTTTGGAATGCGTGGTAAAACATCTAGGAAGAGGGAGTAGCTAAAAATTATGAGCCTTATTAAAACCAGCAACCAGCTTGACGTATCCTTAAGGTTTACCAAAGGAGTAAGGTTAGACAAACAAGACCTTAATGTCGATAGTTTGCGCAGGTCAAGGACACACAGCCTGAGAGAGATACAGACCGAGTGAGAATTTGGTGCAGTGAGGTAACCAGGAAAGGTAAGTGGTTCATCTAATTCTGCTGTTTTTCAGTTAAAAGTGCAGTGTAGATTAGTGTAGATTGGCTGAAGCTGCCCCCACCCTAATTGCTGCGAGGCAGTTATCTGGCAGTCACCTGAGGCCTGTTAAGGGGCACAAAGGTACACATTGTTTTCTTCTCTTTGAAGTTTTAGTGTGAGTCATCCTAAAGTCTGTATAAAAGACAGACAGAAAGCCACATTAGTAAGCATTGCACTGGTCAAGGACACACAGCCCGAGTGAGAGAGATACAGACCGAGTGAGAATTTGGTAATTTGGTGCAGTTGAGGTAATTCGGTGAAGAGTGGGAGAAGGTGCTTTTTCCCTACTGTTTTGTTCTCTTTCTTCGGGCCTAATTTCGAGAGCCGTTCGGAGGAGGAGGAGCAGTCTCTGTGAGTATAAAAACCTAACGGAAACTTCCTGTTTTCCAGTTTTTTTCCCCCAAAAGTGACGTCAGAGGGAAGCTGTGATCTGAGTGGTTGATAGCAAATCTGCCCCAAATTTAAAAAAAAAAACAGCTAAACTCATAAACTTAAATTAAACTAATTAATTAATTAGTGATGGCTGGTCAGGTGATGTGCTTGAGCTGCTTGATGTGGGAGCTGGCAGATCCCATTGCAAGCTGCAGCGACCACATCTGCAGTATGTGTTGGCTGCTCGAAGAGCTCCGGTTCAGAGTTGATGAGCTGGAGTCTGAGCTTCAAACACTGAGGCACATCCGGGAGGGCGAGACTTACCTGGACACTGTGTTTCAGGAGGCAGTCACACCTGTCAGAGTAAGTAGTTTAAATCCTGCCAGTGGCCAGGGACAGCAGGGTGTGACTGCAAGTCAGGCAGGTAAAGGGAACCAGCAGTCAGGAACTCAGGAGCCTCAGCCCTTGACTCTGTCCAACAGGTATGAGGCACTTGCTCCCTGTGTGGATGGCGAACAGGGCTGCAGGAAGGATGAGTCAGCTGACCAGGGCACCATGGTTCAGCAGGCCATTCAAGGGGAGGGAGTAAATAGGCAAGTTGTAGTTGTAGGGGATTCTATTATCAGGGGGATAGATAGTATCCTTTGTGAGCAGGATAAAGAGTCCCGCATGGTATGTTGCCTGCCCGGTGCTAGGGTGTGGGACATCTCTGACCGGCTTGAAAGGATACTGGAGAGGGAGGGGGAGGATCCAGTTGTTGTGGTCCATGTCGGTACCAACAACATAGGCAAGTCTAGGAAAGAGGACCTGTTTAGAGATTATAAGGAGCTAGGATTCAAATTAAAAAACAGGTCCTCAAGGTTCATAATCTCCGGATTACTGCCCGAGCCACGTGCAAATTGGTATAGGGAGGCAAGAATAAGGGAAGTTAACACGTGGCTGAAAGAGTGGTGTGGGAAAGAGGGGTTCCTTTTCATGGGTCACTGGCATCAGTTTTGGGACAGGGGGGACCTATACCGTTGGGATGGTCTCCACCTGAACCGAGCTGGGACCAGTGTTCTGGCGAAAAGAATAAATAGGGTGGTCAATAGGACTTTAAACTAAAGATTGGGGGGGGGAAGGGAAAGTCAGGGAACCAAGAGGTGAAGTAATCAGTGGGAAGCGTAGCTGCTTAGGAATACAAAAAAGCACGAAAAGACAAAACTCAGGAGAGGTTACGATAGTCCCCATCCCACAAAATATGACAGTGTATGGAAAGGCTCAGTAAACCAAGGTCCACCACACTAAGAAAACAAAAAGGGACGGTCAATAGAGAATTAAAGGTGCTATATTTAAATGCGCGCAGTGTACGGAACAAGGTAGATGAGCTTGTGGCCCAGATTGTGACTGGCAGGTATGATGTGGTAGGCATCACAGAGACATGGTTGCAGGGGGTTCAGGACTGGCATTTAAACATCCAGGGATTCACAACCTATCGAAAAGACAGGGAGGTGGGCAGAGGGGGCGGGGTTGCCTTGTTAATTAGGAATGAAATTAAATCAATAGCACTAAATGACATAAGGTCAGATGATGTGGAGTCTGTGTGGGTAGAGTTGAGGAACCACAAAGGCAAAAAAACCATAATGGGAGTTATGTACGGGCCTCCTAACAGTGGTCAGGACTGGGGGCACATAATGCACCATGAAATAGAAAGTGCATGTCAGAAAGGCAAGGTCACAGTGATCATGGGGGACTTCAATATGCAGGTGGACTGGGTAAATAATGCTGCCAGTGGACCCAAGGAAAGGGAATTCATTGAATGTTTACAGGAGGGCTTTTTGGAACAGCTTGTGATGGAGCCCACGAGGGAACAGGCCATTCTGGACTTAATGTTATGTAATGAGCCAGACTTGATTAAAGATCTTAAAGTAAGGGAGCACTTAGGAGGCAGTGATCATAATATGGTAGAATTCAATCTCCAATTTGAAAGAAAGAAGGTAGAATCAGATGTAAAGGTGTTACAGTTAGATAAAGGTAACTCCAGGGGCATGAGGGAGGAACTGACGAAAATCGACTGGGAGCAGAGCCTAGTGGGAAAGACAGTAGAACAGCAATGGCAGGAGTTTCTGGGAGTAATTGAGGACACAGTGCAGAGGTTCATCCCAAAGAAAAGAAAGGTTATCAGAGGGGGGATTAGGCAGCCATGGCTGACAAAGGAAGTTAGGGAATGCATCAAAGCAAAAGAGAAAGCCTATAATGTGGCAAAGAGTAGTGGGAAGTCAGAAGATTGGGAAGGCTACAAAAACAAACAGAGGATAACAAAGAGAGAAATAAGGAAAGAGAGGATCAAATATGAAGGTAGGCTAGCCAGTAACATTAGGAATGATAGTAAAAGTTTCTTTAAATACATTAAAAACAAACGGGAGGCAAAAGTTGACATTGGGCCGCTCCAAAATGACGCTGGTAATTTTGTGATGGGAGACAAGGAAATAGCTGAGGAACTAAATAAGTACTTTGCGTCAGTCTTCACAGTAGAAGACATGAGTAATATCCCACCAATTCCGGAGAGTCAGGGGGCAGAGTTGAATATGGTAGCCATCACAAAGGAGAAAGTGCTAGAGAAACTAAGAGGTCTAAAAATTGATAAATCTCCGGGCCCAGATGGACTACATCCTAGAATTCTAAAGGAGATAGCTGAAGAAATAGTGGAGGCGTTAGTTATGATCTTTCAAAAGTCACTGGAGTCCGGGAAAGTCCCAGAGGATTGGAAAATCGCTGTTGTAACCCCCCTGTTCAAGAAGGGAACAAGGAAAAAGATGGAAAATTATAGGCCAATTAGCCTAACCTCGGTTGTTTGCAAGATTCTAGAATCCATTGTTAAGGATGAGATTTCTAAATTCTTGGAAGTGCAGGGTCAGGTTAGGACAAGTCAGCATGGATTTAGTAAGGGGAGGTCGTGCCTGACAAACCTGTTAGAGTTCTTTGAAGAGATAACAAATAGGTTAGACCAAGGAGAGCCAATGGATGTTATCTATCTTGACTTCCAAAAGGCCTTTGATAAGGTGCCTCACGGGAGACTGCTGAGTAAAATAAGGGCCCATGGTATTCGAGGCAAGGTACTAACATGGATTGACGATTGGCTGTCAGGCAGAAGGCAGAGAGTTGGGATAAAAGGTTCTTTTTCGGAATGGCAACCGGTGACGAGTGATGTCCCGCAGGGTTCAGTGTTGGGGCCACAGCTGTTCTCTTTATATATTAATGATCTAGATGACTGGACTGGGGGCATTCTGGCGAAGTTTGCCGATGATACAAAGATAGGTGGAGGGGCAGGTAGTATGGAGGAGGTGGGGAGGCTGCAGAAAGATTTAGACAGTTTAGGAGAGTGGTCCAAGAAATGGCTGATGAAATTCAACGTGGGCAAGTGCGAGGTCTTGCACTTTGGAAAAAAGAATAGAGGCATGGACTATTTTCTAAACGGTGACAAAATTCATAATGCTGAAGTGCAAAGGGACTTGGGAGTCCTAGTCCAGGATTCTCTAAAGGTAAACTTACAGGTTGAGTCCGTAATTAAGAAAGCAAATGCAATGTTGTCATTCATCTCAAGAGGCTTGGAATATAAAAGCAGGGATGTACTTCTGAAGCTTTATAAAGCATTAGTTAGGCCCCATTTAGAATACTGTGAGCAATTTTGGGCCCCACACCTCAGGAAGGACATACTGGCACTGGAGCGGGTCCAGCGGAGATTCACACGGATGATCTCAGGAATAGTAGGCCTAACATACGATGAACGTCTGAGGATCCTGGGATTATATTCATTGGAGTTTAGGAGGTTAAGGGGAGATCTAATAGAAACTTACAAGATAATGAATGGCTTAGATAGGGTGGATGTAGGGAAGTTGTTTCCATTAGCAGGGGAGACTAGGACCCGGGGGCACAGCCTTAGAATAAAAGGGAGTCACTTTAGAACAGAGATGAGGAGAAATTTCTTCAGCCAGAGAGTGGTGGGTCTGTGGAATTCATTGCCACAGAGGGCGGTGGAGGCCGGGACTTTGAGTGTCTTTAAGACAGAAGTTGATAAATTCTTGATTTCTCGAGGAATTAAGGGCTATGGCGAGAGAGCGGGTAAATGGAGTTGAAATCAGCCATGATTGAATGGCGGAGTGGACTCGATGGGCCAAATGGCCTTACTTCCGCTCCTATGTCTTCTGGTCTTATAGTCTCCATATTGTTTCCTATGCATGAGCTAGACGAGGCGAGGATCAGAATTTTTTTTAATTTAAAAAAATCTTTGTCACAAGTAGGCTTACATTAACACTACAATGAAGTTACTGTGAAAAGCCCCTAGTCTTCACATTCCAGCGCCTGTTCGGGTACACTGAGGGAGAATTCAGAATCTCCAATTCGCCTAACTGCAAGTCTTTCGGGACTTGTGGGAGGAAACCGGAGCACCCGGAGGAAACCCACGCAGAAACAGGGAGAATGTGCAGACTCCACACAATTAGTGACCCAAGCCGGGCAACTTACAATCATAGAATAGAATGGTTGCAACATTAAAGGAAGCAATTTGGCCTATTTAATCTGAGCCAGATTCCGCAAAAGGAATTTAACTAGTTTCACTCCTCCATCTTTTCCCTGCAGCCCTGCAAGTTGTTTCTCTTGAATTGGAGCTTATCCAATCCCCTTCTGAAAGACACAAATGAATCTACCTGTAGGGGAGTAAGTTATGCACATATAATGTGTATAAAACAGGTATGTGTATGGAAGTAAAAACAGACAGGAAGAGGAAGTGATAAGTAAGAAGCACATTGCAATTAAGTTAAAGTGCTGAATCAATGTATATAAAAATCTTACAATATGTATTTAATTATGTATGGGGGGTGGGGATAGTTTTCAAAAGGGAGTACCTGACATCTGGAATATGCACAGCACATAAATGGTATATATATGTTTATAATAAAGATTTCTGACTTCAAAGTGATGTAAATAGTAATGATTTGTAAATATAGTTCTCAGAAATTAAACCATAATGCACTGCTAACACAAATACGTTTTACCTCAAGTTTTACATACATATGCATTTTCCATTTACAATGAACAAGCGACTTAGAATGAAAGCTGCAGACTGCCAAATTTCCTGAACATTTGTTTTTATTATTTTTAAATTAAATACATGTTTTGCCTGTATTTTTAAAACAAATGAATGTATTCCACTTTGCTGCCACTTAAAACAATAGGGAAACAATCTTTCAAGTAACATTAAATTAATTGCATTCTGAAATTATTTTTGCATCTTACCATTTTGCTAATTTTGTCACTTATTGATGCACCCTTAACCTGCCTTCAGCCCCAATAAACTTATAATTAGCTTGTGCTGTCTTTTAGTGATCTCACTACTTCTTACCAGGTCGAAAAGCTTTACATCAAAATGTGAATTAGCTTGTTTTCAATTTCACATGAAGACTTTAAAAATAGTTATATGAACACTAATATTCTACTTGTCTGAATAATTTACTGAATTGTTCAGTATTGTACATGTAGTGTTCACAGTTGAAGGAGCGAAGTGATGGCATTCTGATGCAAACATTTTTTTTTTCATATTTACTACTGTTGTGCCAAGAACAGTGAGGCTACAAACAATAAGAACAAAATAATTAAACAATTGATTAATGTCCCACCAATTTGAGTACATCTAAGCATTCAAAGAAATCACCAACATATGAACTGCACTTGAAGTTAATGAATATTTGGAAAAGATTCCAACAGAATAAATCAAACAGATCCATACATTATATTGGCAATAACTAGAACACAGCACAGAAAATTAAATATGGGGGCGATTCTCCGAGCGCCGCGCCGGAGAATCGCCGTGGGGCGCGATTCTCTGAGGTGCGGAGAATCGGCGCCATTTGCGCCGGCACGTTTGGCGCGGCGCCGGCCGCAGGCTGCCGATTCTCTGGCCCGGATGGGCTGAGCAGCCGTGCAGATACGACAGAGTCCCGAAGGCCCCGTTCACCCCTGGTCGCTGCCGGCGGGAACTCTGCGCGAACGGTCCGGGGAGGGGGCCTCCGATGGGGTCTGCCCCGCGTTCGGGGCCCACCAATCGGCGGGCCAACCTCTTTTCTCCCCCCCCCCCCCACCCAAGCCTACTTCCCTGCGCGGCCGGCCCCTGAACACCAGCGCCATGTTGAGTCGGGGCCGGTGGGTTAAAGAAGTCCCCCGCGCATGCGCAGGTTGGCGCGGCCCAATTGCGCATGCGCGGGTTGTCGCGGTGCCCATTTGGTGCCGGGAAAGGAGGCTGGAGCGGCGTGAACCGCTCCAGTGCCGTGCTGGCCCCCTGTGGGGGACAGAATAGGTTGTACCCGGGCCCGGTTCACGCCGTCGTGAAACGCAAAGGCGTTCACGACGGCGCAAACACTTGGGCTGCATTTGGGAGAATCGCCCCCTATGTATTTCATAATATATTTCAATACAAAGTTATACACAGACTACAATAGAGCTGGACATCTAAAAATAAAGAAAGCTACACATGAAAAGAAATCAACAAGCTAGAGGAACAATAACCTGGTTTACAGTTTATATTTCTGACATTTTAAATTTTGCACTCCTTCTTGTTGAGCATATAATAATATAATAAGAATTTGTATTAGCGCCACAAGTAGGCTTAGATTAACACTGCAATGAAATTACTATGAAAATCATACTCCGTCACCTGTTAGGGTAAAATTTTGATCAGTTGCCAACTAAAGCACCCTATAAATGACTGTGTTTCACCTCAACAGAGGGAACATCACACTACACTTTATTCAATTAAGTAATACGCACACACCAATTAAACATCATCCACCATTTAATAACCTGGCTAGATTGTTTTTTTAAAGAGGGCAAACAAAGTTTGAGACTAACACCCGAATAATTTGATTGATAAATATACTACCACAGTGTGGAAGTGAGCCATTCAGACCTCCGGGTAAATCCTTGTGCATGTCAGGGAGTGTCATAGAGATTTGTCTGCACAACTTTTCATCCATCATTTGAAGCTGAAACTGAGAACAAAGATTTTGTCACATGACAAGTGGAAGTTGGCACTTTAGTTTCTATGAAAATTGATGCCTTCAGCCAATGTTACATCAGAGTTCTGACCACTAATTTCAATACCCTGAGAATGGGAGTAAATTGAAGGACCCAGGAAACGTTTTTGTTCCTGAATGCTACCCTCTGAATTCTATTGGAAGGTACCCTGTTGATATCCACACCAATTAACCGAGTTGGCCCCCATGGTGCAAATTATCATCTTACAAAACAGAAGGCTGAATGATATTTATTGTCCAGGCATACAAATGAAAGATTATGTAACGTATTGGATGTTTGCTTGTACCTTTGGCATTGATCCCTGGCTTATTGGTAACTCTAGAAAAATTAAAAAAAAGAGAAAAAAAGTAAAGGATTCAATTCCCAATATTACAGGCTGGAAGTCAAATCTCTCATAACTTGTTGAGGATCACTCAAAGACTTTAGAGAATTTACATATAAGGGTTCTAGATTTATATGTTTTTAAAAATAAATTTGATGGGAAGGAAGAGCTGAGATTTGTTTCTCCAGCCAAGCTTTTGACCAGGCTTTGTGGTTTCTTCAATATTAGTTTGATGTTCTAGATTAGTCAAAAATAAAGATCCCATGAACAATTTAATTTTGGTGATAGGTAAGAGGAGATACATTTGGTGAAATACTGGGACACAACATATTCTTTCTTTCAAATTCCTTTGATATAGGAAGTGAACCTGAAATTAGGAATTATTTTACTTTTTGTACAGAAAAGTCTTGCATTAGCTCACTGGGCTAAATCACTGGCTTTTAAAGCAAACCAAGGCAGGCCAGCAGCATGGTTCAATTCCTGTACCAGCCTCCCCGAACAGGCGCCGGAATGTGGCGACGAGGGGCATTTTACAGTAACTTCATTGAAGCCTACTCGTGACAATAAGCGATTTTCATTTCATTATTTACAGAAATTTGTATTGTTCCATGATGCATTCTATCCAGAAATTTCTGAACTGAAAGATCTTAACATTTTTAATGCAGCAGCTGAATTTTCCAATTTAAAGATTGAAACATTTCTTTCAAAATACAGGACATTCTAAATGTTGGAAATAGTAACATTTTTTAACAGCAACTTGCATTTCCAGAGCCCAGGGCCCCCAGAGGACACCCACCAGAGACATCGACGACCACTGGATGCGGTAAGGAGCAGGCTGCCTCCATCTCTGATGTGCATCATGGGACACGGTAGTAACACAGAAGGCTAAGCAGGTCGTGGATCACTGAGGGGGCACTGCGGGGAAGGGGGTAGGTGGGTGAATGGGGAAGGGGGGCGGCACTATCGGGGGCAGTTGACGATACATATGTACAGCATTAAAACGTTGTACCCAAGAAATATGCCTCTGGCATTTTCTTCCGCAATGCCTCCAACCTCCAATCCCCTGTCTCACCCCCTCCTGGCGTGGTGGTTCTGGATTCCGCCCCCCACACCTACCCAGGCACACCACGTGCAGCTGATGGATGTGAGCAGTCCAGTAGGCAGTGTAAATGTTGGGGCCATAATTAGCGCTAAAGAGCCTGATAAGCTGGAGCTGCTTTTAAGCGTTCCACTCACCAGAGACTCATTGCAGCCATGAAGATGGCTCAGAGAAGACCTGCCCCCGATTTTATGAAGCTGAAGTGAACCCACATAGTGGCCAGTGATTCGCTGAAGGACACCTTTTCTCTCATGTGGACCACAGACTCAAGCCCGCCTTCCTGAACAGCACCTTTGAGGAGGTGGCAGAGGTAGTCAGTGCTGTCAGCAACACCAGGAGAAGACAGCTCATTATCCTGAAGGGTGGGGGTCACTGATGAGGCCTCTGCCCTGAGAGGGGCAGTGTGTCCAGGGTTCCAAAAGCCACGTTGCAGATGTCCTTTGGTTGGGGTGAGCTTCACTAATCCTCAGTGCTTTCTCTGCAGTGTGGCTGCACTTCTGAGGAGTGCACTGAGGATTTCCAACAACTGGTGGGCGAGTTATTGAGCATGGCCATGCCCATTCCCTTGATAATACCGCTGGGATATGAGGGTTTACAGAGGTGCAACCATGGCGGGCTCTCACATCATTAGAGGCTCTCTGAACATTTACAGGACACAGTGAGCAGTCACCAGTGTGACTAGCTAGGACCCTATAAGTAGCACCAGAGGAGTGTGATTAAATCACATACTGTGACTTCCAGTGGCGGCCATGGTGTGAGTGGTCGCACACAGAGCAGCTCCTGCTTGAAGGCGTAGAAAAGAGCTCTTTTTACACAAAATTGGGTGTAACTTCGATGGACAAGTGTAACTGAAGGTCTAAGGAGAGGTTCGCCCCGAGAATGGCATGTCTGCTGGTTACCTGGCAGAAGAAGGTGAAGGACCTGGGGACCTGGCCAAGGAGTTGCAAGAGACCTGTGGTGCAGCAGCTAGTGGAAAGATGGTGGAGGGGGAAGTGTCAGTGCAAGTTGGAAAGCCCCAGATGTTGCAGTTGATGGCCTTCATCAAGGAAGAGTTCCGCAAGCAAAGGAAGGAGATTGAGGCGGATCGCTCGAAGGCCATTGAAGGGGCTGTGACACCCCTGAAGGGCTCAATGGAGAGGGCTCAATGTCTGGAGGCTCAGGGGTCGCAGATCCGAGAGATCAAAAGGGTGATATCTGAACACAGCGATAGAGTGGTGGCAATGGAGGCGGAGGTGGGGCTTTTAGGAGACCTTTGCAAGACATTGAGAGCAAAGGTGGAGGAGCAGGAAAACAGGTCGAGGAGGCAGAATCTGCGAATTGTTGGCCTGCCTGAAGGATTAGAAGGTGTGAGTGCCACGAGGTACGTTTTGATGATGCTGATGGGGTTGGTGGCAAGGGGGTGCTGGACAAGGCCCATGAGGTGGACAGATCCTATAGGTCTCCGAGGCAGAAGCCAAGAGCTGGGGAGCCGACATGGGCGGTGATTGTGACACTCCAAGTTTGTGGAGAAAGAGATCTTGCAGTGGGCCAGGGAGAAGCGGAACTGCGAATGGGAAGGGAACAAGGACCGAATATACCAGGACATTGGAGCTGAACTGGCAAAACAGCATGCAGGGTTCAACAGAACCAAGGCAGTGCTGTATCAACAGCATATCAGGTTTGGGGTGCTGTACCTGGCAAAACTATGGGTGAGTTATGAAGGCCGGGAATATTATTTTGAGACCTCAGAAGCAGCCAATGACTTTGTCAAGGAGCACAAAGGAGGAGAACTGAATAAATTTGGGACAAAGAGGTGCTGAAACTCTGGAGTAATGGAGAATAGGGGTAGAATGGGGTTGGAGGGAGGTTTATTTTTCTTTTCCTCCGATGTGGAGGGGTTTTCTTCTTTTTCTGTTGGGTTAACAAAGGGTAGCAGGGGTGAAAAGTTTCTAAGGGGATGGTTGTGCCCCCCCTCCCCCCCAACCCCTCCCACCCCTCCACCTCCTCCTGCTGCCTGTGGCTGTGTTTTTTCTTTTTGTTTGTCTTTGGGGGAGGTGACCTGTGGTGGGGGAGGGGGAGGTCTGCAGAGGACCTTCTTCACAGAATACAGAGGTGAGGATGGGGAGGGGTGGGGGTTCAGTAGGAGGAGCCTTTGGGCAAGAGTTGCCAGGCTGGCAGGTAATACTGGTAAACGTAAGTGAGGTGCGGGAGAAGGCCAAGAGAGGTGGCTGTGGGGGTGGAGATGCGGCATGGCGAGGTTGGAGAAGAAACATGGTCAGTGGCGGAGAAAGAGGTCATCTTGGATGGGCCTGGTACAGGGTGAAATTAACGGAGGTAGAGGCAAAAGGGGAGGATGGCAGATGGTGGAGGGGAATGGAGGCACAAGCCCCCAGTAAGGCTGATAAAATGGAATGTGCGAGGGCTCAATGCACCAGTGAAGAGATCTCGGGTCTTTGCGCATCTCAGAAATTTAAAAGAGGAGGTGGTCTTTTTGCAGGAGACGCACCTCCACGTGAAGGACCAGGTTAGGCTAAGAAAGGGATGGGTGGGTCAGGTTTTCCACTCGGGGTTTGGTTCAAAGTCACGGGGGCGCGGGTGTGTGGCCATAAACGGGGTTTGTGAGCGCAAAAGAAGTGTGGGCACCGGTTGGGAGATATGTGATGGTGAGTGGGCATTAGAGGGGAAGCTGGTGGTACTGGTGAGTGTGTATGCACCGAATTGGAATGACGTAGGTTTTATGGGGGGGTTGCTGACAGCGATCCCAGACTTGACCACGCATCAGTTGATATGGGAGGAGATTTTTTTTTTAGAAAATATTTTATTAAGGCATTAATAATTTTAACATTTTAACAAATAGATCCAACAAACACAAAAAAAAACCCCACAGGAGGAGATTTTAATTGCGTCCTAGAGCTGAGGGTAGATAGATCGAGCCGCAGTCAATGGGTAGGATGCAAATGGCAAAGGAGCTAGGCGGGTTTATGGAAAAGATGGGTATGGTATGTTACAGTATGGATATTGTGTGGTGAATGAAGGGTTAACAATTCTATGTAAATGCATCTAACTACCAGATGGTGATCAAGAGCTGTCACGTAGATCATGTGACACCCTTGATTCTGTGAGAAGGTGTGTAGGCGTGATAGAGAGTAGTTGTGTGGTCAGGAGATCTGTCGATAGAGTCACAGCATAGTTTATTTAGCAACCTTTGTACTTTAGTAAGACGTTCAAATCTAGTTATAATTAGTGTTAATAAATTAGCTTTGTTAATCAACATAACTTGATGTTCTTTGTCAAACACTAGACATCAAAGCCATCCTTGTCAAGAAAGCAGAGAACATCACATGGTGGACCTGTGACGCTACAAGAACCCGGGGGAAGGGAGTATTCCTTTTTCTCACATGTTCACAGGATGTATTCAAGAATCGATTTTTCTCTCTCTCGCTGGGAGGTTTTGGTTGGGATGGAATGGGCAGATTATGAGGGATTGTAATCTCGCACCATGTGCCCCACTGGCTGGAGATTCAACTTAGATCGGGACGGGAGCAGAGGCCGAGGTGGAGGCTTGATTCGGGATTGTTGGCAGATAGAGGGTTTTGCAATAAAGTGTGGGCTGTGATTAAAGATGTATGTAGAATTGTACCAAAACGGGGAGGTGTCAGCGGCCACATTTTGGGAAGCACTAAAAGAGGTGGTCCGGGGGGAGATTATCTCATTCAAGGCACATGTGGATGGGGAAACGAGGGAGGAATATGAGCGGCTAATGAACAATATGGTTGAGGTAAATAGGGAGTACTCAAGGGCACCCACCACGGAGGGATTGGCGAGGAGGAGAAAATTGCAAGGGCAATTCGATAGGTTGACGACGGAGAGGACGATAGGACAGCTGCGTGGGGCAAAGGGGATGCAGTACGAATACAGGAAGACGGCGAGTCGAATGTTAGCGCATCAGCTCGAAGACAGGCTGCGTCCAGGGAAATATTGAAGATACGGAATGGGGCAGTGGAAGATAAACGAGGCGTTTAGGCATTATTATAAGGAGCTGTACAGGGCGAACCTGGGGTGGTGAAAAGGGGGACATGGGTCGATTTGTAGATGAACTGGAGTTTCCACAGTTATAGAAAGAGAAGAGGTAGGCACTAGAGAAGCCCTTTCAGCTGAGGGAGGTATTGTACAGTATAAGGGGTATGAAGATGGTAGTGGACATGGGTTTGGAAGGTGCTGTCTGAGGAACCTTGGTGAGTTACTGCAGTGCATCTTGTGGATGGTACACATGGCTGCCACTGTTCGTTGGTGGTGGCGGGTTTGAATGTTTGTGGAAGGGGCAGCAATCAAGTGGGCTGATTTGTCCTGGATGGTGGTGTCAAGCTTCTTGAGTGTTGTTGGAGCTGCACTCATCCAGGCAAGTGGAGAGTATTCCATTACACTACTGACTTGTGCCTTGTAGATGGTGGACAGGCTTTAGGGGGTCAGGAGGTGAATTACTCGCTGAAGGGTTCCTAACCTTTGACCTGCCCTACACGCCACAGTATTAATATGGCTAGTCCAGTTCAGTTTCAGATCAATAATAACCCCCAGGATGTTGATTGTGGGGGATTCAGCGATGGTAATGCCATTGAATGTCATGATGCAGTGGTTAGATCCTCTCTTGTAGAAGATGGTCACTGGCTGGCACTTGTGTGGCGCAAATGTAACTTGATATTTATCAGCCCAAGCCTGGATATTGTCCAGGTCTTGCTGAATTTGGGCATGGGCCGCTTCATTATCTGAGGAGTCGCGAATGGTGCTGAACATTGTACAGTCATCCGCAAACATCCCCACTTCTGACCTTATGATGGAAGGGAGGTCATTGATGAAGCAGCTGAAGATGGTTCAGCCTAAGAGACTACCCTGAAGAACTCCTGCAGTAATATCCTGGAGCTGAACTTCCAACCACCACAACCATCTTCCTTTGTGCCAGGTATGGCTCCAACCAGCGGAAAGTTTTTCCCCTGATTCCCATTGACTCCAGTTTAGCTAGGCCTCCTTGATGTAATTCTCTGAAAAATGCTAAATTGATGTCAAGGGCAGTTACTCTCACCTCACCTCTGGCATTCAGCTCTTTTGCCCATGTTTAAACCAAGGCTGTAATGAGGTCAGGAGTTGAGTGACCCTAGCGGAACCCAAACTGAGTGTGAGAAGGTTATTGCTTAGTAAGTGCTGCTTGATAGCACTGTTGATGATTCCTTCCATCACTTTGCTAATGACGAGAGTAGACTGATAGGGCGGTAATTGGCTGGGTTGGATTTGTCCTCTTGTGTACAGGACACACCTGGTCAATTTTCCACATTGCCGGGTAGATGCCAGTGTTATAGCTGTACCGGAACAGCTTGGCCTGGGGTGCGGCAAGTTCTGGAGCACAAGCCTTCAGTACTATAACCTTTGCAGTATCCAGTGCCTTCAGCTGTTTCTTTTTTAAAAATGTTTTTAATCTTCAAACTTTCAACATTTTTATCAAATAAACAACAAAAGAAAAACAAACGAAAAGCAAACACGATAACAATCCGCCCAAAACAACCCCCTCAATATACAATCCATTACATCCATTTGTGCATTCGAGGTAAAAGTTAACAACAAAGCAGTGAAACAATAAACCTAACCCCGCCCCCCCACCCCCCTCAATGTTCAATGTCAACCAGTTCCCGAAACTGCATAATAAACAGTCCCCATGATTTGTCAAACCCGTCCTTCATCACCCTCACCTTCTCAGGAGTCAGGCTCAAACCTTTGATTTCCCCTGATTGGCATCTCCCCTGACCCTGACCCCAACTTAAAGTGCTGCCTCAGTTGTCTCCAAATCGTCAGTGTTGCCACCACCACCGGACTCCCAGAGTACTTGCCCGGGGTCATCGGAAGTGGTGCCGTTATCAGCGCCCTCAGCCCCGACCCCCTAAATAGACCCTCCTCTATCCTAACCCACCGGGACTCCCCCTCCATGACAAAACCCCTCACCTTTTCCGAATTTGCCGCCCAATAAGAGTTTAGTAAATTCGGGAGGCCCAGCCCCCCTGCCTGCTGCCCTCTCTGCAAGACCACCTTCCTGACCCTAGCTACCTTCCCCCTCCAAATAAACGAGGTGACCAACTTGTCCACTTCCTTGAAGAATTCCTTCGATAAAAAGACCTGCGGGCACTGAAATAAAAACAGAAATCGCAGCAGCACATTCATTTTAATCGCCTGCACCCGGCCCGTCAATGACAGAAGGAGGTTGTCCCCCTTGCCAAGTCCGGTTTCACCCTCCCCACCAAACTAGTAAAATTGTATCGACGGAGCCCCCACCCAAACCCATTCCACCTGCACCCCCAATACCTGAAGTGGGTTGCTGCCCTGCAAAATGGCAGACCCCCCACTCCCACCCCCACTCCTGGCTTGGACACCACAAAATACTCACTCTTCTCCAAATTTAATTTGTATCCTGAAAACGATCCAAATCTTTGGAGAAGTCCCATTATGTTCCCCACCGATATACTCGGCTCTGAGGCATATAACAATAAATCGTCCCTGTACAAAGATACCCTCTGTTCAATCCCCCCTCGTACTATCCCCTTCCACTGCCTCAAACTCCTTAAAGAGATAGCCAAAGGCTCTATCGCTAATGAAAATAGCAGGGGGGGAACATACCCCTGTCTGGTACCCCGGTGCAAAGCAAAGTATCCTGAGCTCATATTATTTTTCCGGACACTCGCAATTGGTTTCCTATATGGTAGCTGTATCCATTCCATAAATCTCGGCCTAATCCCGAATCTCTCTAGTACCACCATTAAGTACCACCACTCTAACCGATCAAACGCCTTTTCCGCATCGAACGCCATCACCACCTCCTTCTCCGTTCCCTTGGCCAGCATCATGATTACATTTACTAACCTCCTGACATTCGAAAATAGCTACCTTCCTTTAATGAACCCTGTCTGGTCTTTCCCTATCACATTCGGGAGACACCCCTCAAACCTAGCCGCCAGTACCTTCACCAGAATCTTGGCATCTATATTCAGTAACGATATGGGCCTATACGACCCACACTCCGTCGGGTGCTTGTCTTCCTGAAACAGCAGAGACCTCGAAGCCTGTCCCAGTTTGTGGTAGCACCCCCTTTCCTATTGCTTCCTCAAACATCCCCACTATCAGCGGTGCCAATTTGTCTTTGAACTTCTTATAATACTGCACTGGGAACCCATCCGACCCTGCCACCTTCCCCGATTGCATCTTCCCAATTGTCTCCTTTACCTCTTGTTCCCCCACCTACCCCTCCAATCTGGCCCTGCACTCCTCCTCCAGCCTCAGATACTCCAACCCGTCCAGGAACTCCCTCATCCCTTGTTCCTCTCCCAGTGTCTCCGACCTGTACAGCTTTTCATAGAACTCCTCAAACACCTTATTAATCTGTTCCGGAGCCACCACCAATTTCCCCATTCTGTCCCGCAACTGGACTATCTGCCTCGCCACCACCCCTGTCCAAAGTTGGCCTGCCAGCTACTGCCCCGCCTTCTCCCCGTATTTATAAATCACACCCCTCGCCCGCCTCAGTTGGCGTACTGCTTTCCCCGTAGTCAACCGATCAAAACTAGCCAGGAGTTCCCTCCTTCTGTCCAAAAGGGCTGGATCTGCATCCCTTCGCATACTTCCTGTCTACCTCCAACATTTCCTCTACCGGCCTTTGATGCTGCCCCCTCTCCTCCTTTTTCACCTTGGCCTTAAATGACCTCCCCCCTCACCACCGCCTTCAGGGACTCCCATACTACCGCTTGTGATACTTCCCCTCACTTAAATCCTACGTACTCCTGAATCACTTTCCCGATCTTCTCACAGATGCTTCCGTCCCCCAACAACCCCACATCCATTCTCCACCCCGGCCTCTGAGCTACCCCCTCTCCAGGACCTTATCCACCCAGTGTAGTGCATGGCCTGAAATCTCTATCGCCGAGTACTCTGATCCCCTAATCCAGTCATTTTCAACTTCGCGGCCCATAGGTGGGTCTCGGGCGGGTGTCGGGAGGGTGGTGGAGCCATCCATCGCAGCGTTCCTGATTGCTGCGCCTGCGTGCCCACTCATCAGTGTGCATGCCCGGAGCCCAGCGAGAAACACTGCCACCTCCTGACATCAGCGCACTGACCCAGGCGAAGATTTTCTTTTTAATTCAATGCAATTCAATTTGTTGCAGAGGAATTGCCTGAAGCGATGGAAGGGAGCAGATCATGTGCACCGAACACTGACGTCACATGCTCTGGGCGCAATTGCAATTCCTCCATTTTATCAGGAGCAAACCAGCAACAGGACTGTAAAATTTAAAATGGATCATTTTGTAATAAGGAAGAGAGGGCCAGAGACACAAACAGGCCAGGATCTCACAACTAAACCTGCTGGAGGGAATGGCTCAGGAAAGTCCACAGCAGAACAAAGCAGTGGTGGTGCGAGCTGTTCAGGCGAGTCCACGTCAAGACAAAACAGTGCTGGTGTGAGTTCCAGTGCCTCTGGTAAACAGCCCATTAAGAGGAAGGTGAAATCAGACACAAAGCAGTATAAAGATGATTTTTTAAGATATGGCTTTATTAATTGTGCCAATGCAAATCAGGATGTTAAGCCCATGTGTGTTATATGCAGGGAAGTACTGGCAAATGAAAAACAAAATAATAAAGTGACGCCCCCCCACCCCCCGAGTTGCTGCTGCCATTGACCAATGTCTACCGCTCTGCCAGGAAGTCTAAGAATGGTTGCCACTGCCTAAAGAACCCTTGTACCGACCCTCTCAAGGCAAATTTCACCCTCTCCAACTTAATAAACCCCGCCATATCGTTGATCCAGGATTCCACGCTTGGGGGCATCGCATCCTTCCATTGAAGAAGAATCCTTCGCCGGGCTACCAGGGACGCAAAGGCCAGAATTCCGGCCTCTTTCGCCTCCTGCACTCCCGGCTCCTCTGCCACCCCAAATATTGCGAGCCCCCAACCCGGCTTGACCCTGGATCCTACCACCCTCGACACCGTCCTCGCTACGCCCTTCCAAAATTCCTCCAGCGCTGGGCATGCCCAGAACATATGGGTGTGGTTTGCTGGGCTCTCTGAGCACCTAACACACCTGTCCTCACCCCCAAAAAACCGACTCATCCTTGTCCCGGTCATATGTGCCCTGTGCAGCACCTTAAACTGTATAAGGCTGAGCCTCACGCACGATGAGGAAGAGTTCACCCTCCCCAGGGCGTCTGCCCACGTCCCTTCCTCAATTTCCTCTCCCAACTCCTCCCCCACTTACCTTTTACCTCTACCACCGAGGCCTCCTCCTCCTCCTGCATCACCTGGTAAGTTTCCGAGATCTTCCCCACTCCCACCCACCCCCCCGAGAGCACCCTGTCCTGTACTGTGTGTGGCCGTAGCCGCGGGAATTCCGCCACCTGCCGTCTGGCAAACTCCCTTACCTGTAAGTACCTGGAGGTGCTCCCCGCAGGGAGCCCGTACTTCTCCTCTAGCTCGCCCGGGCTCGCGAACTTCCTGTCCACAAACAGGTTCTCCAACGTTCGTATCGCTGCCCTGTGCCACCCCGTAAACCCTCCACCTGTTCTTCCTGGGGCGAACCGGTGGTTCCCCCGTATTGGGGTCCCAGCCAAAACCCCCACTTCCCCCCTGTGCCGCCTCCACTGCCCCCAAATTTTGAGGGCAGCCACCACCACCGGACTCGTGGTATACCTCCTTGGAGGGAGCGGCAGTGGCGCCGTTGCCAGCGCCCCCAGATTCGTACCCACACAAGATGCTGTCTCCAGCCTCTTCCATG
Source organism: Scyliorhinus torazame (assembly GCF_047496885.1). NCBI lineage: Eukaryota > Metazoa > Chordata > Chondrichthyes > Carcharhiniformes > Scyliorhinidae > Scyliorhinus > Scyliorhinus torazame. The sequence goes on along the minus strand of NC_092707.1, from coordinate 172,726,256 downwards.
CGGCCCCCTCCCCCTCCATCACCCACTTGCACACCATCGTCGCATTGGCGGCCCAGTAGTATCCACAGAGTTTGGGCAGCGCCAGTCCCCCCCTATCTCTACTGCGCTCCAGGAACACCCTTCTCACCCTCGGAGGCCCACCTGACAGACCCAACCAAAACAGTGCCCAACCCACCGTAACCACCCACACCGAACCAAAACTGAACAAGAACAAAGAACGCCCCCTCAAAATGTAACACAACAACAGCAATCCCCGACCAACCCCACGCCCGATCCCCCCCCGCATCCCGACCTTCAGTTTGTGTCCAGCTTCTCGGCCTGAACAAAGGCTCATGCCTCCTCCGGGGACTCAAAATAATGGTGCCGGTCCTTGTAGGTGACCCACAGACGTGCCGGCTGCAGCATGCCAAACTTCATCCTTTTCCTGTGCAGCACCGCCTTCACCCGGTTGTACCCGGCCCTCTTCTTCGCCACCTCTGCGCTCTAGTCCTGATATACTCGAACCTCTGCATTCTCTCACCTGCTGCTCCTCTCTTTCTTGGCCCACCTGAGTACGCACTCCCGATCAGCGAACCGATGAAACTGCACCAACACTGCCCGCGGCGGCTCGTTAGCCTTGGGTCTCCTCGCCAGCACTCTATGGGCCCCTTCGAGCTCCAGGGGCCCCTGGAAGGACCCCGCTCCCATCAGCGAGTTTAACATGGTGACCACATAAGCCCCCACGTCCGACCCCTCCAGCCCCTCCGGGAGGCCCAGGATCCGCAGATTCTTCCGCCTCGACCGATTCTCCATCTCCTCGAACCGTTCCCGCCATTTCTTGTGGGCGCCTCGTTCGCCTCCACCTTTACCGCTAGGCCCGAGACCTCGTCCTCGTTATCTGAGATCTTTTGTCGGACCTCGCGGATCACCACCCCCTGGGCCATCTGGGTCTCCAGCAGCTTATCAATAGAAGCCTCCATCGGCTCCAGGTCTGCTTTGAGCTCCCTGAAGCAGCGCTGGATAACCTCCTGCTGCTCCTGCACCCACTGCATCCACGCTGCCTGGTCCCCGCCCGCCGCCATCTTGCTCTTCTTCCCTTGCACTTTCTTTGGCTTCACCACCACCTTTTTAGTCGCCCCGCTCCTGGTCCAAGCCATACACTGTCGGGGGAATGTTACAGTCTTCTTCCCACACCGGGAAATGTCGAAAAAATGCCGTTGGGGGCCTTGAAAAGATCCCAAAAGTCCGTTCCAAGCGGGAGCTGTCGAACGTGCGACTTAGCTCCGCATAGCCGCAACCGCAAGT